>NC_142604.1:29661698-29901018 GCF_041222555.1 Hakea prostrata
GTGTAACTGGTTAATCCCTATGTTTTATCTTCACCATGATCTGTCCAGACTTGTTATACTTCCTTTTCTAGGGGAGCTCTGGCAGCACAAATCAATTGGACAACTTCATTGACTGTTTTTCCCTATTCTGTGAGGATATTAACTACTTACGACTTACCAAAAAGTAGAAAATGAATCCAGAAAGAAAATGGGTTATGTTAAGTTACTAGAATCCTACTTCAAGATTTGAATTGTTATTGCAATTTTTACTCTTTTCAGTTCAACTAATATTGTCAATACTTAAACTAAAACTAGGAACTTACTAGCTGCTATCTTGTTTCCCAAACAAATTACAATAGGAAGAGGTTTTCAAATTAGATGTTGCAATTTCCAAAAATTTATTCAAAGAGAAGTGATAAAAAATCCAAAATTGTAATGCGTTTTTACTTGGATATACAGAAGTTTGTTTGCATGCTTTAATTCTTCTATCCATGCTTTTGAATTATCACTACCATTGTAAAAAAAATACCATCATTACTGCTATGATCTCAGATTCTCAATTTTATTTGGCTGATGCTAGAGATGGTATTTTTAACTGGTGTTTCACTGGCTGCAGATATTTAACTGACCAGCTGGAAAAAGTTCAAATCGTTAATGAAAGTAACAAGGTAATGTATTGATATGCCTTCATAGATCAATATTCTTAATTTAGTCTTGTTGCATCTCAGTTTTCTGACACTTACAGGGTTATCTGGTTAGACTGGTTGTCCCATACATGTTAGTGGATTGGTTGGTTTTGAGAATCAAATAATTTTATCTAAATCATTCAAAACTACTTGATCATCCAGCTGTGCGTTGAAATTCCTCTAATGTTGTGGCGTGGGAGGTAGGAGGACCACCTCAATTTAGTGTACGCAAATGTAACAGCAAAGGAAGTCTTCAAACCTCTGGGTCCTTGCTGTCACCTATTTATTTTGTATATAAGATTCATATTTCCCAAATCCAACAAAACTATGGAACCAAAAGGGTCCTCCATATAGAACCTACTCTCCTTGCCATTTCTGTGCCGTTGTACTGTTTTTAAATGGCACTGCTAGTGAACATCCTTTCCTATATTGCTCCAATGCTCCACACACCCAACTAGGTATCATGATACCACCCGCTGCTGTGCAAGAGAGATGTAACAACAGAAGCAGAAGGAAAAGGAGGAGAAATAGAAGAAAGAGCACACTGGAGGCAGATGCAGTGTATCACAGCAGAGCAGAATACTTTTTTTGTTACAATCTCTGTCTGACTGCAATGGGAACAGACCATTGCCTTTGTTACGCTCTGCTTTTTCCTCTTTTGTGCTGATGTGAAGTTTCCTGTGGTTGTTTCCCCATGGGAGCTTCTCATGCACTGACCTTCTGATGTTCACATGGAATGGCAACATCCAACCATTGGATGGGAAGGGCATGTCCTAGATTAGCTACAAACAAACATGTCAGTTTTCACAGCGAAACTTATTGAATGGTTAACCAGGTACTTGGGTTGCTTTTCAGTTACATAGCTAATAGTTTAATGATTCTGTGTTTCTTCTGGCTAGGTGAAAAGGGATCAAGAGGGATAGCCTTTTAGGTTCACTAGCATTTATGTAATCCTCACTATTATTTTCTTCTTTTCTGCCAGGGCTGCCCTTGCATTTTCTTGAGAGCACTGATGATGTAACCCCCTAATCGAGGGCCAGTTTTCAGGATCAATTCGATTGAATTTGTAGTAAAATTGGGGGTCTTCGAACCCTGCGGTTGTGGGATTAGGGGGTATTTAGTTTAGGGGATATGGAGATCCTTTGTGATATGGGCTGTGAAGGGATGACTTCTTAGGTAGAAGGGTTTTCTCTCTCTCTCTCTCTCTCTCTCTCTCTCTCTCTATATATATATATATATATATATATATATATATATATATATATATATATTAATGCTTTGTGGTCAAACATGATATGCTCTAGGATGATACTTAGGATCTTAAAGATATGTAGTCCATCCAATGGGAGATATGGTATAAATTCCTTGAGATGGGAAACTGGTGTCTATAGGTGTCAGAATGGGTTGTGATAAGAACCCTTAAGTCTCACCACCAATCTCCCCAAACACAATGAACAAGATAAATTTCACCAGAAATTGCCATTCCAAATTTACATAAACAGCAGCATAATGATGGCTTATTTCATTGAACAAAGAACTAACACTATCAGATGATTACAACCCCTTTCTACTCAATGATTCACTAACAACCAAATGAAAAACCAGCACAATCAAAAAACAGTAACAAACTCCTACCAAAAGCCTTACCCGAGAGACCCCTTTCCCAGCAAGCTCTGCTTGCTCCTTACTCCATAACTTTTCGCATAACCTCAATTCCCTGCCTTTCCCCCTTTACATAACAGAATATTTCTAACAGTCTCTTACACCTCTCTCCAATCCTCTCTTGGCACATGTATTATCTCCTTTGCTTCTCTGCCAACAGCAGGGTATTGGTTGCTGTCCAATAGAAGTTGGCCACCTGTCCCTTCTATCTTTTGAGACTGATCCCTTGGAGCTGCTGAGGGTGATTCTGCGTTTCTCCCTCTATTCTTGCGTTTGTACACTCGAGTTATGAGGGGCTTATGAGGTTGAAACTTGGAGGAATGTAGGTGATATGGGAATATGATCCCCCATTTTGGTGGTGTTTGGATTACTATAAAAATATGAAGGTTCTTGTTTTAGGGTTTTGGGAAGTATAAAAATTCAGGAGAATAATTATATCTTAAAATCGGAGGGTCAAACTGGGATCTAAGGTCAGAAGGTTGGGGGGATGAGGCTTCTAAAGTTTGGGACAGATCTAACAGTTAGATTGGCGTAGGTTTGACCTTGATATTTGGGTCTCTAGAAAAGTCCAAAAATTCAAGAAAATAAAATGAGAAGGGTGCAATGGAAGGAGGAAGAAGATTGAGGGCCAAGGATTTTGCTTACTAGTTATGAGGCTGTTAGGGATAATAACTTACTGGTTCTTGGGGACTAGAATGCTGAATTTACTGAAAGAATGTAAAAGCCAAAGCTGCTGCAGGTTTCCTTGGAAACCCATGCCTCCACTTGATATCTCCTTCAATAAAATTTTATTAATCTCCCAACTATCTCATTACAGGCTTTGGGGCTATATTTCCTTACATGAATAGACTCATTAGAAGGTGTTTTCAAACTAGCACTTCTACTTGGGCTCAAATCGGAAAACAAACGAGGACTCTTAAATAAAGTGCTAACACATAAGACTTCTAATTAAGGAGGAGTCCGTTTTATGATTGGACTCCAACTTATAAAACAAAACAAAGAAGGCCTTCTACTTGACTTGGGATTCCCACTCTACTAAGGTGATGCAGAATTGGCAGCATATACAAAAAAAGAGAAAAGCCCAATGGTCAAGCCCATCAAAGCCTAAGGATATGATCCAAAACAGCCCATGGCTTGCATGGGCTAGGGCTATTGTAGTGGGATAATATGAGCCCATGGTTTCATGGGCTTGGATTACTTTAGAGAGAATATCAGCCCACTATTTTGAACTAAGCCCAAGTCTAGCTTTGAAAAGTCAGCAAAGGAGCTAGTAGGTGGTGTTGGTTAGTGGTGGGGTGTAGTAGGTGGATGTTTCCATTATTGTTTTGACTAGTGGTATTGGGTAGTAGTTGGATGTTTCCGTTGTTGTTTTGACTAGTGGTGTTGGGTAGTAGTTGGATGTTTCCATTAATGCTTGTAATATGTTGTGTTAGCTAGTGGTTAGATGTTACCATTAATGTTTATTTCTCTTTAGAATGCTATATAAAGAGACTTATGTAAGTGGTGAAGACACAACTCATCTATTGAAATCATATTGCTTTGTTAGCATTCCTCTCTATGGAGACTCCTTGTGTTTGATCAAGGTAGGTTGGTGTTTGATTCAATCGATCCACCTTGTGGTGTGAAGTTTGGGTGCTACATTTTTATTTTTAATTCCTTCATATTGTCCTTTCAATTCCTTCATCATGGTTCTGCCCCTGTTTTAAAGATCTATTCAGCCCATATTGTTATGCTTTTATCCTTATAATACCACTCTAGTTTCAGCCCTCTTTCACATCTAAATTCTGTTTCATCTTACGTCCATCAAATCTGAACTTGATTCCCTGTGAAAGGTCCTATTTGGCTACTGTTTTGATCAATCAAATACAGTATTACATTATAAGGACTCTCACATAACTCATCCTAGGATGATTCAAATTACATAACAGGACTAGAACCTTGTAGCAGGTGGAATGCAACTAAGAGTTCCCTCTCTAACTTGGACTCCTAACCTGACTAGGACTCTTCCATAACTAATCGAAGACTTACTCAAATTCAAAAATAAAAGTAGATATGGACTCCTAACAGTACTTTGCATCCAATAGGACCCCAAATGATAGGACAAATGACCAATTTGCCCCTGGTCAGATTCAGCCTTCTTGAAGGGGGCGGGAAAAAGGGATTGGGTCCTCCCTGGTTACATCAACTGGTCTGTTGTTGGTTTATCATATTCTGTTTCCTTGATAAAATTCCTTTTTATATCAAGAGAAAGACTGATAAATTTTTTATTTCTCTTTGAATTTATTTAGAATAATTTTTTTGACACTTTGTCATGAAGGACTATGTTATTGAGGCTCTGAGATCGATTGCAGAGTTGGTGACATATGGTGATCAGCATGATCCAGCCTATTTTGAGTGAGACTTGCTCAATTGTTAGCCTTTTTGTTTTGTTTTTTGAGGATCAGAACAAGTCTAATTTTTTCTGCCTTTTTCTTTCTCTATTGCGCAGTTTTTTTATGGAGAAGCAGGTCATGGGGCAGTTTGTACGTATATTAAATGTTAGTAGAACTTTGAGTGTTCCTCTTCAGTTGTTACAGACAGTGAGCATCATGATCCAGAACTTAAAAAGTGAACATTCTATTTGTAAGTCGATTTGGGAGCCTAACCACTTTCAGCAGATCCTTTTCTTTTTCAGTTCTGAGTTTTGTCTTGACTTGTTCTCCTTGAAAATTTTGCAGATTACATTTTCAGTAATGAACATATAAACACCCTTATAACATATTCTTTTGACTTCCATAATGAGGAGCTACTGTCATACTATGTATCCTTCCTAAGGTTTGTGAACTAATTTGTTCCTTGGAAAATTTACCTTGGTTTAACTCATTATCTGCTCTTTCTTTAAATATTCACTAAGTTTATGAATTTCTGCCATTTGATGACGAAGGGCAATAAGTGGGAAGCTGAACAAAAGTACCATTTCTCTGCTTGTGAAGACTAAAAATGTATGTTAGTTTAAATATATAACTTATGCACGATAGTTCAATTTGCATTTCTGTTATTTGTTATCTGATCTTTCACTTCCCAGTGACAACTCTCTTTGTTTTCTTGTAGCTGTCTTTTCATGGTGTAGGCTTGTTACAACTCTAATTATTCTTTATCTATTTTCACATCGAGATTGGCCATGTCTATATGATATGAATGTATTCATATATACTGAATTGTTACAGTGTTAATATGAACTGATACCAAATGTGGGACAACACAAACTGATACAGACCAATACACTCAATACCCTGGCTGTCAAAACAGGAAAAAAAAAAAAAAATAAAATCCCAGTTTATGAAAAAACTTATTTTCCTTTTTTTTTGGGGGTTAAAAGCCAAGTGGCTTCCATCTACGCTAAAAAAGGACATAGAAGATTCATCAAGGTTTTTCCCCTTAAATCTTGTAGAGATCAAACATCAATCATCCTCATTGTTCGTATGGTAGAACTCTCGAGATCTCACTGATATCTGGCAAGATACCTCTCCTTTTTCATTTAGCGAGATGAGAAGACGTGCTTGGCACATTGGGTCTCAATGCTTGACTCGCAAGTTGTAACTTTGATGATTGAATCATCATTTGAACTTTATAATCTGAACTATGGGCATGCATAATGAATTGGACTTTTTTGATTTTAAATTTTGAGCATGAATATGAGTATATGATGTGACAATAGGCCATGTTAAGGTTTTTCACTTCAGCATAGTTGTTTCCTACTTGGGGTCCAAAGTGGAATTAACATTTAGACTATTTTTCTTTAATAAATTTTAGGTCACCAATTTGTTTGGAAGGGCTGAAATAGCCTTGAGTTGGGGAAAAAAGTTGCACCAACTCAACAAAATCTCATAGTGATCTCAAGCCAACTCTCTTTTTTGAGTTGGCAAGGTGGGCCTTGAGATCGAGATCATGAACCATGATAGTTTGAAGGTACTAATGTGATATCCTCTAGGATCGTAACTTGAAACCCTAATTGTAGGTCCGAGGACTTGTAGATCGCTAGGAAGTTTTGGACCATCCAACTAGAGATTATTGGATTGGAATCTAGATCTGTAGATTTGGACGGTGGAGATCAAGGTTATGCCGTTGTATCAGAGAGTGATGGAAGGAAGGACTCACCCTCAGATAGAATCGGAAGATGGATTGCCAGCTTCTAGAAATTGAGTTGTAGGATACCCAAGTCCAGGTATGAGCATTGGTGATTCCCAAAAGATCTCTCTCATGTTTGGAAACACCATGGATCAATCAACTCTTCTGGTTTATTGACAACAGGGCGGTTGGTACCAAGTAGGGGTGTAAATGGATAACCAAAATCTGCTCCCGAATTCGCATTTGCATACGTTTAGCGGTATCCGATTCCATCCAATTACTAATAGGATGTGGATATGGTATACCCCTTTAAAACCGATTATTATCCGTCTGATAAAATTATCCAATTAAGTTTCTTATTTGGATTTATTTTTCTTATTTTTGTGACTTTTTTTGTAGATTTCTTACTAAAATAATGACCAAAGTTGCTAAGTTCTTAAATTTTGAATCTAACCTCACAAATAAAATGGTAAAGATGTCAACAGGTAGTCGAAAACTTGTATTGAATTTGTATTCATGCCCATTTAGAAGAATCTACTTAAGAAAATAACTATCCTATTATCATCCGAATCCGACAGAATCCATCCAAAAACCGATAGGATATTGTCCGAATCCGTCTGAATATAATAGGATGCGGATATGGTATTACCACTATCCGATCCGAATCCGATCCGTTTACACCCCTAGTACCAAGCGGTTGGATGGCTACCAACGCCTAGGGACCTGGTTGGTGGGAGTTTTAGGAATATCAGGGTTTAATGTTCCCTAAGCCCATATTTAATGGTTTAAACCCTAATTTTCATGGTTCTCTCTCATTAGGCTGCTGAGGGGTTCTAGAGGTAAGGTATGAAAGAGGGAGATGGTTGTGGCAGATTGCTTGGATCTCACTTTGATCATCAGTCTTGAAGGTGAGATATTCTTTCCCTTTCATCCTATTTAATTTTATTCGATTATTAGGAGGGATTGATGTTGTGATCGAAGGCATGATTTGGGAAATTCAGATCTGGCTGGAGAACCTATATTTTCCAATTGTCTCTAATTAGATCCAACAAGAGGAATGAGAGATCTATCTCCCCAATTTCTGAGTTTCTCAGATCAGATTGAATTTATTTGTAGATCTAGGGTTGTGTTTGTTGCTTGGTTGATTTGTGGGTGTTGGGCCATGTCTTGGAGTCAGAATTCATGCTTGAGAATGGCCCCAAACCCCCTGTCATTCGTGGATTTAAAGGTGTAAAATTCAGGTTGCGTTGCTGTTTGGCAACTTGGGAAGTCAATTGGGGGCGGCCGATTGCCAAGCGACTGCCTAGTCCCCAAGCAGTTGACCGCTTGGCTTGCTGTCAAGGAACTAAGTTCTGTTTTGGTTCAGTTTGATTTCCAATTTCGAATCTAACTTAACCCACATGTTAATAGGAGTCTTTGAAGATTGTGGACATCTTATTCGTGAAATTTGAATTTAAATTCAAGGTTTTGGAATGCTGTTTAACTGAGGGGATTGTAGACTTAGGGTTCAGTATTCTTACTTTTCAAATGCTTTTGTATTTATCATTGTGATATGTTGGTATGTTCTAGAATAGTATGCTGTTTAGGACATGCACGCATTGGGTTTATGTTGGGTGGATGTTTATTTCATTGCTTAACTATCGATAACTCTGAAGCATGTTGGGCTGGGTTATGACATATTGCCATGTTTAAATATGTCAGGGGGTTGTAGCTTAGGTCATTGCTGTTGACTCCTTATGCATCTTGTGTAGTCATAATTATACGAGTACGTGTATGTGTGTGTCATTAGATGCATGGTTAGGATTCCACATGCATCTCATGTGTATTGAAGTCAATGACCTATGGTAGTGGTGGGTGACTTGTGGGCATCCAAAGACGGTTGAGAGCCGTGAGGAGACAAAGTATTACCGGCATATCATTTATGGTTAAGTTGCATATGGAATGGGATTAGGCTCGTAGGCTCTAAAACGATGGTTGAGGGCATAGTTTTATTTAAAAAACCAACCGGCTTGGGCCAAAACTAGGTATCGACCCATCTTAGTTGAAACCTAGTACTTGCTCCTATTCACAATGGATTTTGTGTCAATTATCTAAAAAATCGAATCTTTGGTCGAAATTTCACATGTTTCGACTGATTTTGTATTATGGCCCTTGGCTTAAAAATGAGACTGTAGTTTCGTCATTGCCTCTTCCATGCCAGCACTGTCATTCCCAAAAATAATCTTGTCATCTAGGTACACAACTATAATAACGGCCTTGTCCTTTTGACAGAGGACAAACACTTCATGGTCCGAGTAGCAGCAATTAAACCCACAAGTAGGAACAGTTTTAATGAATTTTTCAATCCAGGTGTTGAGAAAACTGTTTGAGACCATAGGTAGCTTAATGCAGTTTGCACACCAGGTGTTGATTCTCCCCGAGTAACATACCCTGGAGGTTATTCCATGTAAACACCCTTGACCTCCTGATGGTCCCCCATATAAAAAGGTATGCTTGTTGTCAAGATGTAGCAAGGCTAATCAAAATTAACTGCAAAAGAAACGATTAGACAAACCCAAATTTATTAGTTAACAATATAGTAGGTCTCAAAATAATCAACTCCATGTTTGAGTGTATCCTTTGGCAACTAAATGGGCTTTGAGCCACTCAATGGAGCCGTCAAAGTGATACTTGGTAGTTTTTTTGTTTGTTTGATTTTTTTCTTTCAGCAACACCATTTCGAGCTGTTTATCTAGAGTTCTCTATTTTCTATCTCACCCAAATTTTGGGCTATGTATGTTATGCACATGTTTTACCTCAACTAAAGATAAGTTTTCTACCAAGGCTCATAAGTGTATTTTTCTAGGTTATTCTCAATACCAAAAAGGATACAAAGTTTTTGACCCTCTGGCTAAGTGTCAATTTATCACAGCAGAGGTTACTTTATTTGAGGATACCTCGTATTGGGATCCTAATCAAATGTCTGAAGATGATAAGTTTGACCCCCCCCTCTAATTCGGGTTGGAAAGTTGCTATGGAGTTTGAAATTGAGGCTCTACGTTTTAGGCATACTTGGCTCTTGTCAATTTGCCTCTAGGTAAGGACCTTGTTAGATTTCGTTGGGTATTTGTGATTAAACATGAGTTTGATTGATTTGTGGAGCGCCTTAAAGCTCAATTGGTTGCAAAGGGGTATACTTAGACTTATGGTGTACATTTTTTTTTTTGATACTTATCCCCCGTAGCCTGTTTGAATTTTTGCATATTTTATTGTCATTGACAGCTAACTTAGGGTGGCCTCTTCATCAGTTAGACATCAAAGATGCCTTTTTGTATAGAGATTGGCTGAAGAAGCGTATATACAGCAACCTATTTGATTTGTTGCTGAGGGGAGGGGGGGATTCTACTAAAGTATATTGACTTCACAAGTCAATCCATGGACCGAAACAGTCCCTAAGAGCATGGTTTGAAAAGTTCAATTGAGTACTATGTGAAGTGGTTTTCCCAATATTATTTGGATAATTTTGTCTATGAAAGAAAGATAAAGTCTAGAATTGTGTTACTAATTGTTGATGTGGATGACATAATTGTTATGATAATGCCTGCGTTGATGAAGTAAAGAAATTTTTGAGTACCGGGTTCCAGATAAAGGATTTAGGGAATTTGCAATATTTTTTTGGAATTGAAATTCTTCGGAGCATTTACGAGATTAGCCTTTCTCAACGAGAATATGTGCTGGACTTGTGACTGAAACTGGTTTGCTTGGGTGTTAGCCTGTTCATACACCCATGGACCCTCATTTCAAACTCACCAAGGACCGAGGATAGGTTTTGTGAACTCTCAGAGATATAGACGGTTGGTAGGAAAGCTATATATCTTACTGGGAGTCGTCCAGATTTGTCATATACTATAGGGATTGTTAGCCATTTCATGTACTCATGACTCACCTAAGAAGCCTCATTGGGATGATGTTATGCATGTCTTACTCTATTTGAAAAAGGCTCCACGTCAAGGGTTTGTGTACAACTGAAATGCACATTTAAAGTGGCGTGCTTGTTTAGACGCAGATTGGGCAGGTTCACAAGATGATCGGAGATCCACTTCTGGTTATTGTACTTTCCTTAGAAGGAATTTGGTCACTCGGAGGAGTAAGAAGCAAGTTACAGTGGCCTTGTCTTGTGCTGAAGCAGAGTATAATGCTATGGCTCACATGGTTTCAGAATTTTTTTGGGTCAAGTCCTTCCTGAAAGAAGTTGGTATTGAAGTTGAAGAGCCAGTTGAAATGTTTTATGGTAATCAGGCAGCGATCTACATCGCCAGTAATCCAGTGTTTCACGAGAGGACCAAACATGTTGAGGTGGATTTGCATTTTGTGCGAGACACAATCATGAGAGGAGTCATAGCTACTCCCAATGTAGCTTTTGCTGAACAAGTTGGAGACATCTTCGCTCAGTCCTTAATTGGTCCAGCCTGTGTGGAAGGATGCTGCAAGCTGGGAGTTGGTGATCAATACTCTCCAGTTTTTTTTCTAGAATTTGTAGGATGGATTCCCATGGGTTTTTGGGTCTGGTTTAGGGCTGTAATCTTCTACTATAAATAAAGACACTTGAGGTGAGAGACAACACTACTACAGAGAGAATCGTCTCTGTCTCCTCTTCTCTTCTGGTTCTCTTCTGCGGCTGCACCTCAGTAGGAGGTCCTGGTTTTATTACACTACTTTTATTTTGTTATTTGAGTTTTTATTTAGAGTCCCATTCCAAGTAGGAGGGTAAAGTTGGAATCCCATTTCAAATTGGATTCTTTCTTAAATTAGGAGTTTCGTTAAATTCTGCAAGTCCCGGCCCCAATCCCTTTCGCAAGCCCCTTCCTCCAATTCCTACGGCAACCTTTCCCCAGACCTCCCTACCCTATTTCTTCTTCTTCTTTTCTCCTTGCTGCAGCATAAGGGTCTCCAGATTTCTAAAAACCAGAATTTCCCGACCCTAATGCCTCCCCAAACACTTTTATTCAATACCTGCTCCCCATTAGAAACCAAACTCCCCTACCCTTTCCCTATCTTTGATCCCCATCTGAGCCCTTTCCCTTTCCCCAAAACCCTATGAAAACCTAATTTCCTCTTTTCTCTTAAAGCCCTAGCAATCCTAACTCTTAGTTTGCAAATCATACTTTACAAATGCCTCATCCCAATCCCATTCCACTTTAGGATCATCTTTCCCTTCTACTCTACCTTCCCATCCCTAAACCCTAGAAATTGAGAAAGCCTTAGTTGTTTGGACCCAAGAATTCCTAGAGTTAAATCTGAACATTAAAGTTGCAGAAATCAGATTTAATTTTATCAAAACCCTAACCCTAAACCATTTGGCCGAACCCTATTCTTCTTCTCCATCAACCCTAAGTCCCCTAGACCTCTAGAAACCCTAACCACAGGGTTGTCCACTCCAAATTGCCCTAGAAAACCTAATTGCAAGGTGTCCAGAGCCCTGGTTGTACTGCTAGTTCAATTGACTTAATCCTGGAGACTGGCCCTCAATCTGGTGGGGGTTACATCAGAATCAACTGAAAGTATTCAACATTTCATTCCAAGGAGCAGCTGCAGTAGTGACGCAGGCCGGTAGTAATAGATGGTTCAAGAGCTTGGTTTTGGAGTTCAATTGGGTAGACCACATTATTGAGATCTTGCAATTGGTTCAACTCCCCGCTACCCCCCTTTTCTAGGAGCTCGATGATTTCAGTAGGTTTTGACCTAGTTTGCGCCTGGAACTTGGTGTATGGCCATCTAAACAATATCACACCACCAGGTTTTGTAAAAAGAAAGTCCAAATAGGAGTTTCACTTCAGACCCTTGTGTTTGAGGTTACGATGTGCTGAAATGCTCCACACATACTTTAGAAGTAGAAAGCAATCAAATTATAGTTGGAACATAAAACAAATTGAATAAGAATTAGAAAATGTGAAACTGTAAAATACATCAACCTTAGCATAGTTACCATCTCACTTGTCATTTCTCAATTGTACTCAATTATCAAATACTAAATTATTAATACATCACTTCTAGTTCCTATATGAAATGCAAATATGGCAATCCAAAATCCAAAGCAAGTGAGCCTCTCTATGCGTACCTAGGATTCCAATATCAGGATACTACTGAAAATTCGGTTGTACTCTTCCACAGAGCCCAAAGTGGGTCTTCAACAAGTTGAACATACTTTGGTTGCAATGAGGTTGACCTACTGCTATTGCCACCACGCTGTTGAACTTCCGTCTGTATGTATACAGGGTTGAGACTGAATAAATCATAAAAACAACCTGACCCAGTGTTTGGATTTACATCATATTGTGGTTGCAGCTCTCAAAATTGACTATAGGCACCGTGAGAGGGCAAAATTGGAAAAGAAAAAAGGGGAGATAGGGAGGCACTAACTCGATAGTGCTGGCTTTCTTCTTTTGAATAGGATTCGTTTCCTATTCATTTTGTAGTTGGGCATATAATATTATAATAAAGGTTATGGCCATAGGAGGTACACACGAAACAGCATAGCCTCGTTGGCCCTTCTTGGTTGTTTTCTTCTTCCTTTGTCTATTGCCTGCTCTATTTTCTTTTCCATTAAAATCTGCTTTCAGATTTACTGCCCTATATCCAGAACAGGTGCTCTTCTGGCCATAATCATGGTCATTTTGAGGCTGATACGTATTCCATGACCCACACTAAGACTCACTAGTAATAGCTGTCATAGTTGTCAAGGCATCACCTAGTCTGTAGGTGCTTTGGTTGACCTGAGCACCTTGATCACCTAGGCAGAGTGCCTGCTTGCTTCATTGGTTCTGCCTTGTATTTTAATTTTTAACCTTCTCCAGTGCCTTGTTTTGCCTATTTGCCTTGACAACTATGGTATCTATGCTCATGCTCTTGGAGATGGAAAGATTTTTGAGTAGCAACTAATCCTTGCCTGTACTGTTTCCACTTATTCACTAACTGGAACTCAAAAGTTGGTCTACAATTTCTGTCAGAGAATCTATATCTACTTCTACGGGTGCCCCTTCTAATATGGGCTCATCATAACTCTTGTTGTTACCATTTCCATTTGACTTTCTTTAATCTTCCTCTTTATTTTCTGCAATAGCATGCTGCACCTCATAAGGAACCTTGGTGCAATAGGCAATATCACTGTAGCCTTCAGCCAAATCCTGCTTCAGTCTAGTTGGGTCTCTAGAATTAAGAATCGTCCTGCAATGTCAACTCTTGGATTTCTTTTTATTTGCTGATATCAGAGTATCAGATTAGTTGTTAAGCATTTCCTAGTCATTGGGGTGTGTCTAGGGGGCCACTTAAGCATCTGGGAAGAATAAATAAAGCTGAAGTAGATTAGGAATAAGAAAACAAATAAGCAATAAGATAACCCACTAAAGGGGCTTCCCCAGTTGTCACATGGTTTAACAGTAGTGATAAATGCCCCTTGACATGTTAATAATTCTTTGATGGATGTTGTACTGTTTGTTAGGTTGGTCAAGCTTCCCTTTAATAGTGGCTGAGGAGATCAAATAATGAGTCCTTTCCTCTTTTCTTTGCTTGGCAATTGGACACATCCATTCTTTGTTTCTTCCTTCCATTTGCTTTTCCGCTTGTGTAACTAACTGCCGTTTTGTACATCTAGGATGAGGTAGTTTCTTTCCCATTGTACATTGAGGCAATAAGGTTTGCTTTTCATGAAGAGAACATGGTTCGTATTGCTGTACGTGCTTTGACATTGAATATCTACCATCGTAAGTTCCTGATTTTGTTTACTATCATTCTTTCGTTTATTGAGCCGCAGTTAAGTTGCAATTGCATCCAATCTTTATCATGTTTACTTCTCAGTTGGAGATGAATCTGTGAACAAATATGTCAATAGTCCGCCTCAATCAGATTATTTTTCGAATTTGATTTCATACTTCCGGGAGCAGTGCATCGGCTTGGATAGATGGGCATCTGAAGCTTCAACGTATGTGTTGTGGTGCTGATAAATATTGATGTGAACAGTTGCATCATTTTCCTTCAGACTTTTTTGGCTTAACCATGTTTTCTTATGTTCTTTTTCGTTGTTATCACCTGATAAGCACTCTTTGGCTACTGTGACAGGAATCCTGGTCCAGAATCAACCTCTTGCATTCTTGTTGCTGTAGAAGAAATTGAAGATTATTTGTATTATTTTAGTGATGTCATTTCTGCAGGGATTCCTGATATTGGAAGATCAATAACAGAAAACATTTTGCAGATTCTGATATTTCCTTTGCTTCTCACTTCCCTGAATATGGACCATACTAATGTATCCTTCTTTACCATCTGCCTCTACTTGCACACATTTTGTTTATGTGAATTATTTTTTTCTGGTGTAACTGTTCTAGTATATTGAGTCTATGCATATCTTCTTACCCTTTTTTGGCTTTGCATATATAGGGAACATGCATGAGTCGTTCTACATCTCTTTATTTACTTTGTTGCATCTTGCACATTGTTAAAGCTAAGGATTTGGCAAATAGTATTGCGGCTGCTCTTTTCTGCCCCGTGGATGTGTTTTCTCCAATTCCTGAAACTAAACCCAATGGCTGTATGTTGGATCATGTTTCTGCACATGAAAACGAACAGCTTGATAATGATGCTTGTCACTCAGAGGCAGGTACTCAATGTCTAAGAATAGTTGTAGCAAACTCATCTAGTTCTCAAATTCATCCTGGAGACGGCTTGCAGTATTCTTGTGATAATCCACATTTGACTTTGAGGTAGGTTAATTTTGGTAGTCGCTAGTAGTTGAATTTCATCTTTTGTTTGTTTAATGTATCTTGATCCATTTTGATAGCTCTAGTTTCCTTTTTCAGTTGGTACGGATGCTTCTCTGGTTACCTCATATCTAGGTCAAGAACTCACAAGATATCTCAGTTTTTCTAAAAGGGGGATATAGGCCGAATTAAAAAACTACCCCATTTCAGTGGAATTCATGGTCCACTCAAGATCTCGGTTGTTCAACCAATTGAGTTGAACATACCTCCTTTTGACAAAACGTAAGACCTTGATCGAGTAGGGGGAAGATATCTTGATCTCAATGAAAATATTTTTCTCATATATTGGTACAAATGAATATATTACTACTATGGCTTTTAGCAATGCTTTACCAAATTAAGATTTATGCAATCTTTATATTTAGTAAAATCTCCAGCATTTAAAAGTTGAAAATTGTACCTACCGTTAAAAAAAAAGCATAAAAAAATCTAGATCTTGAATTGGGAGGTTGACTTTCTTTCTTTCTTTCTTTCTTTCCTCTTTTTTTATTTTTATTTTTTATTTTTTTTTATTTGTTGTTTTCCTTTAGAATTTGATTTTGTAACTATTTTTATAGGGGGAAGATATCTTGATCTCAATGAAAATATTTTTCTCATATATTGGTACAAATGAATATATTACTACTATGGCTTTTAGCAATGCTTTACCAAATTAAGATTTATGAAATCTTTATATTTGGTAAAATCTCCAGCATTTAAAAGTTGAAAATTGTACCTACCGTTAAAAAAAAAGCATAAAAAAATCTAGATCTTGAATTGGGAGGTTGACTTCTTTCTTTCTCTCTCTCTTTCTTTCGTTCTTTCTTTTTCTTCTTCTTCTTCTTCTTCTTCTTCTTTTTTTTTTCCTTTAGAATTTGATTTTGTAACTATTTTTATTGGATTTATATGAGTGGTTGTTTCCTATTTACAAATAGTATTTTAAGTAAATGAAATACAAATATAATAGAAATGAAGTACAAATACAAATGCATTTACTTTAATGATGTTAAGCATAACTAAGGGCCAATGGGTACATTTGACACTTCCCGTCAGGTCTCTATAAGTCTCCAATGGGATCGATCAAACATATGTAGGTTTGTAGGGTCGAAAGCATCAAAATATGGTTAAAATTTGAGAAACAAGGTGTAACCCAAGCATTTTTCAGCCCTTGACTCATCTTGGTGATCTAAAAAACCAAGTTGTTTTGGTCAAAACCAGTGGTTTTGGATTGCCATTTGCTTTCATGTTTGAAACCAATAAAAGTGGCTGAAAAAAACTAAATCTCGAAAAGGTTAAAAAGTGCACATCCTAGTTCGAGAACAAACATTGGCTTTTTGTCAGTTGGTGCAGCTTTCAACTTTTTAATACTGTATTTTATTTTATTTTTATTTTTATTATTTTTTATCTAGAAAGTTCTGAAATATAAAATTGTAAAACAATGCTAAAAGGCGAAAGTATGGAAAAGTATTCATATATTTTTATGGTAATTTGAGTGGGGTCAGATATCCTGAACTTATGATCCTATCTCAATTTTCAGATAGATAGATGACATTATGGTCGAAATAGGGAAATGAAATAACCCAGTCAAAATTCAACTGATGCAAGATCTTGAACCAAGTTCTCAGTTCAACTAGGTTTGAACCAACGCGCAACATAAAAAGGGCCAACCAAACTGCAGTATAAAAACAGCCTCTTCTCGATCTTGCCGATATCTGCACATTTCACCTAGTTCTCTGGTGGAAGCTCCATTCTTCAACTTTCTTCGAATTTTTTGGCTGGATTCTTGAATGCACACTCCACCACACCACCTAATTGTGGTTTGAAGTTTTGAACTCTTGTACTGTTTGTTATATTTGTTTGAACATGAATTTAAGTTTTGACTCTTGTACTGTTTATTTTATTTGTTTGAAGATGAATTTATGAGTTGGTTACTTTGTATGAGTATATTTTCTGTGAAGACAGTATACATCGTTCTAAAGGCCTTAAATAGGTAGACAGCAAGTTCCAGCGCTAATAGCCATCAAATATTTCTCCAAGATGGACATTGAGCTGGAAAAAGAAATTAAAATAACTCCCCTAGATCTTGGGCCAACGCAGCTCCTAGAGGGACTGGTTGGCCCTCATGTTTGAGTTCTTGATGTATGATTTGAATATAAAGGTAGAATTGTCTATAGGTATTTATTTTGTGTTGCCCTATTGGTATTTCTGTAATCCTTGTACTCACTCTTCCATTATGAATAAGGGTAGTTTGCATCATGCTAGAGCAGTTATTCTTGTGGTAGTGTTGAAGGAATGTTTGAAGCCACAGACTCACCGCCATCCATCACTACATTTCTTTCTGCTTAGCCTAGATAACCGGCCAACTTTTCACCTCTTTCTTCTTGACTTTATTACTGGACTGACCACCCACTTTTCCACCTCTGTCAGCTACAACCATCAATGCTTGATAACAAGGAGGGGTACCATAAGGTCCATAACCATAAGGCCCATATGTAGATCCGGCGCTCTCCATACCATTGTCGTGGAACTTGGAATCATTAGGTCTCCAAGTTCCAAATACTCTAGCTGTGGAGCCTCTGGACTCATCCAAGTTCATGGATCCTATCGGGCCTGCCAAACTGCCCACATCCATAGGATGGTAAGACCCGTATGATGATGTGTCATCCTCATATCCACGTTGATGATGTGTTCCCTTCCGCTTCCAGCAGTAGGTCGAAGTACGACCACAAGATGCTACTCCACCATGATCTACATCCTTTTGTATGGCTTGGCTGAACTGTGTCTCCCTAGTGTATCGTTAGGGGGCACCTGTGTCTCTGGTAGTGGAATTGCCATATGCTTTGGCAGTGCTCATCCACCACATGACCATCATCATCCAATCATCATCATCATCTGTAGCCTCATCATTCCCTCCATCCCCATTATCACCACCACCATCATCATCATCCTTGTGTTGAGTTTGACTAGGAGCCACTCATCCAGATCCCATGCCTTTGTGGAAGGCACAAAATCATTGTTGTGTGTGGCATCATCCAATTCTAATCCACAAAACCAGCTACCTGTTGTACATGTACTTGCCCCTCCATGGATGCCATGAATGCATCAACATCAACCCTCGAATGACGACAATCTTTGGGTCAAGCCTCCCTCCACCATATCCCTCACCCAATCAGTGAGGGGATCCTCATCATCTGATTCCACCTTGAAGATATCAGAGTGCTTGATGGTCTCTTGCTGCCCCCTACTCTCCTCCTGGTCCTTTATATATTGCATCTTCAATCGAAATGATATAGTGGACGAACACTCGATCATTCAAGCACTGAATCCCAAATCTGTTCCTATTCTTTGAGTGGATCAAGTTAAATGTGCTCCAATTCTTTTTCCATCTAGAGGCATAGCACGTCTGGGAGAGGACCCTGATTGCCACTTTCCTGAACTTCGATGCACTCGAACTATAGAGAACCCAACACTCAGGTGCATTATGAGAAAAACATTAAGTGAATAGATAATCCATAAGTTTATAAAATGTAATAATTATATATGAGTTATGCATCTAAACTAGATTACTGATAGCCCGTCACTTCACAACAGCATCTGAACCAAAGGACCTAAATGCGTCCCAAAAGTTCGTTATTTACAATCATTTATGATGATGGTTAGCCAAATTTTTGCAAGAATCCAATGCAAGTCTGAAGTCCTAATTCCCTACTATCTTACCTCATTGTTACACAACGATTAAAATGTTGAGTCTGGCTCCAACTTTGCAACCATATCATCATGGCCTCAAGCAGCGCCTTGTTTAAGCCCAAAACGATCACTGTACTAATATTTGGGGTTGAAATTGTTGAGATTTGCTCAAGTTTTGGAGCTGCAGCATGGAGTTTCCTTTTCGGATACTTTATATTTTCCTTTTGTTTCTATTTTAGCTGCTTGCTATTTTGGTTACTTTCTAGTTTTCTTGTTGCTTGGTTTGACAAGTAATCTTCCTAGGATGATTTTTTTTTTAGTAGATTTGTGAGATTTTATGCAATATGTAATTTTCTTTTTGTTGTAACTCAGTTTAGGAAAGTAACTAATACTTGATTTTACATTATAAATGAAGTCTCAAGGGAGAGTCAAAATATAAATGCAAGCTCTCTCCCTCTCCCTCTTCTCCTTTTTCTTTATTGTTCTTCTTGGTTTCTTTTTTTAGTAGATTTGTGAGATTTTATGCAATATTTAATTTTCTTTTTGCTGTAATTCAGTTTAGGAAACTTTCCTAAATTGAGACTTGATTTTACATTATAAATAAAGTATCAGGGGAGAGCCAAAATATAAATGCAAGCTCCTTCCCTCTTCTCTTCCTCTCCTTTTTCTTCATTCTTCTTCTATTCTTCTTTCTGAATTTCCTTTCAACCCTTAGGCTGAAAATCTATCACGGTATCATAATAGGTTTAATCAGCCTAGGTCTCTCTCAATATTCTCTCTCTCTCTCTCTCTCTCTCTCTCTCTCTCTCTCTCTCTCTCTCTCTCTCTCTCTTTCCCCTCTCTCTACCTGGTGTGCAACAACTCTTTGCTGCATTAATGATATTTTCGATCCTTCTTCAAATAAAAGCATGAAGTGATCTTGTTTCTGCAACAACCTAAGACCCTAAAGGAGCTACCGAATTACCTATCATTACCACCACACAACCTATCTCTGTTCTTTTTCTCTCACAATTGCGAAGGATTTTGTGCTGATGTTTCTTCAGATAAGTTGGTTTATTTTTGGTTTTACAATTATTGCAACTTGCCTGTGTTCTCTTCTTTTAGCTCTCTGGGTTATGATATTCATTGGATTACTTGTTTAAGGATCTGTTTGGATGCCTGATTTATTGTCATGATTACTGCTGTCCTATTTATAGAACAAAATTCCGTCGAAACTTGCGAAATTTCTACCTAAATTTCCCATTTTGGGAACCTTGAAATGAAAAACTAGGGGATCGAAAAAAATCCCAAGTTTCGATTGAAACTGTCAAAATTGTCAAAACTTGTCGAAACCTCGAAACCGGTTCAACCTAGCTAGACCAGCTAGCTAGACCAGCTGGTTCATGAGAAACAAAAATTCCCAACTTTTATGGGAAACATGAGAAATTTTGTGGAAACCTAGGAAATTTCGTGGAAACATGGGAAGTTTCGTGGAATCCTGGGAAATTTCGTGGAAACCTGGGACTTTTTCCTGTAAGTTTCGTAGCTTTCCCATATTTTCAATTTTTTTTTTGTTTCTTTCATGTTTCCCCAAATACCCCCTCCATCAGGATTTTCCTATCCAAATTGTGTATTCCCTCAGACTGGTTCTCTTAGGCATGTTGATGACCAGACATATAAAGTTATAGTTGTCGATTACCTTGAAAACCATAGGCATACAATGTTATGGGATGTCTAAGTTTGTTGGTTGGAGGAGAGGATGTTATAGGCATAGTACTGCTCGGCTCATAGGATGGATCCACCAAGGCACTTCTCTTGGCACTGAGTTGTACTTTCCTTTTATTGTCAGTTACTTTCTATTTGATGTTTTGAAGTTAGAAATTATATATTGAATGTTATGTACTTAAGTAGTTAAGTTTATTGTGTACTTTTCGGACAACTTTACATTGATGTTATGTACATTAAATGACATATCTACATTGATTTTTTTAGCAAAATACAACCAATGTCTTCTTTGTACTCTAATTAGCTTAAATGCAGAGTCCCACCCTAAAATACTCCCTAAAACCTGTCGAAATTTGCACAAAAAAGTCCAAAGTTTCCTCGAAATTTCCCAATTTCCCACCTAGGTTTCCCATTTTCACCTTGTCGAAACTTGAGTTTCCCTCAAATTTTTTTCTATGGTCCTATTACTGCTTTTACTGTTCTAGATGGATAAGTCCCTACTGCTGTCCAATTATTGCCTTCGCTATTCTAGATGGATGATACCCTATTTACTGGAATCGACCTCAACCCCTTATTCTTTTGGTAAATAGAGGTTTGAATTGGGTTTAATTTGCTGCTATCGGTTACCTAATAACTGGAATTGGCTGCGAGGTATTATCTTCTGGTAAATAGAAAAGATATTATTTGGACTCCTGTTTGATCCACTTATATTGCTGTTGCCCCTATTTCATTGAGTCTTTATGCGTTGGAATTTTCTTTTTTTTTTGGTTGGAAGGTTAAAAGAAGCTAAAGAGTTGGATGACTTTAAACTTTGGTATACTGAGGATAAAATTAATAAAAATAGAGCAGGTATAATAGTGGATAAAGATTTTAAAAATGATGAGGTGGATGTTAAAAGAGTGGGTGATAGGATTATTGCTATCAAGCATGTAATGGAGAAAGAGTTCATAAATATAATTTGTGCATATGCACCTCAAGTAGGATTGGATGAAAGTCTAAAGCTAGAATTTTGGGAAAATATGGATGGATTAATTCAAGGAATTCGTCAAGGAGAAAAGATTATCATAGGAGGTGATCTAAATGGATATATTGGAAAAGATCAAAGAGGCTATGAGAGTGTACATGGTTGATACAGTTTTGGAGAGAGGAATGAGGAATGGATCTCAATTTTAGATTTTGTTGTTGCTTTTGATCTATCTATTGTAAATACTTACTTAAAAAACAGAGTGGAACATTTAATTACTTCCAAATGTAGACATCATAGAAGCCAAATAGATTTCTTCCTAACTAGAAGGATTGATAAATTGATGTGCAAAGATTGCAAGGTGATACTAGGGGAAAGCTTAATTGTATAACATAGACTTGTGGTCTTGGATATGTTCCTAACCTCAAAAACTCATAAAAAGTGCAAGGTTAACTATCCCAGGATAAAATGGTGGAACTTGAAAGTAGAGTGCTTGAAATCCTTCGCTAATGAAGTATTCAAACAAGGAAAGTGGGATTTTAAGGGGGATACTAATGTGATGTGGAATGAGATGGCTATGTGTATAAAAAAGGTGGCTAAAGATGTCCTAGGTTAATTAAAAGGAAAGCTCCATTCTTATAGAGAGACTTGGTGGGATAGTGAGGTTCAAGCTGCCATTAGGAATAAGAAAGCTAATTTTAAGACATGGCAAAGAATCATGGATGTTGGATGATCTTTAAAGGTAGAGGTTGGATATAAATAAAACTAAGAAAATTGCGGGAAAAACAAGGAAAAAGAAGTTTAAAGAGTTATACAATAAGTTGGGCATGAAGGAATGGGAAAAATCTATTTATAAGATAACTATAATGAGGGATAGGAAGTGTAGAGATCTTGACCATGTTAGATGTATTAAAAATGGAGATGGTAAAGTACTAGTATGTGATGAGGACATTAAGAAAAGATGAAAAATCTATTTCTTTATTCTACTAAATGAGCATACTTCAAGCACCTAAGATTTAGATGATTACACCATTCACCAAGGCACCAATTTTCAAACTTATATACGGAGAATTTCGATGTTCGAAGTAAAAGAAGCACTAAGGAGGATGAAATTCGGCAAGACAAGGTCCTGATGAAATCCCAATAGAGGTATGGAAGAGCTTAGGAACCCATAGACTAGTTTGGTTGACTAAGTTGTTTAATAAGATTATGAGCACAGGGAAATGCCGGATGAATGGAGGAGAAATATCGTGGTTCCAATTTACAAAAGTAAGGCAGATATTCAAAGTTGTAATAACTATAGGAGCATTAAATTTATGAGCCATACTATAAAATTATGGAAGAGAGTAATTGAAACCCGTTTGAGACACTCAACTATAATTATGGAGAACCAATTTGGGTTTATGCTGGGAACATCTACAACGGAGGCTGTTCACCTAATTATGAGACTTATGGAAAGGTATAGAGAATTTAGGAAAGACCTTCATATGGTATTTATTGACCTAGACAAAGCTTATGATAGAGTTCTTAGAGCGTTAATTTGGCAAGTACTAAAGAAAACAAGTGTTGCAAGTAAATGTGTAGACATAGTTAAGGATATGTATGATGGTTTGGTGACAAGTGTATGAATAGTGGGGGGACAAAGTAGTGAATTCCAAATTATAGTTGGGCTACATCAAAGATCAACTTTAACCATATTTATTCGCACGTGTAATGGATGAATTAACAAAAGACATTTAAGATGAGGTCCCCTGGTGTATGCTTTTTGTTGATGATATTATGTTAATTGATGAGACTCAAGTGGGGATTAATACCAAATTAGAATCATGGAGAGCATCTTTGGAATCAAGAGGCTTTAAACTAAGTAGAATTTGGGAAAGCTACGAAACTTGCAAGAAAAAGTCTCAGGTTTCCACGAAATTTGGGAATTTTTTTTTCTCATGAACCAGCTGGTCCAGCTGGGTTGAACTAGGTTTCGACGAAATTTTGACGGTTTCGATTGAAACTTGGAATTTTTTTGGGTCCCCAAGTTTTTGTTTTGAGGTTCTCAAAATGGGACTGAAATTTCGCGAGTTTCGACCGAATTTTGTTCTATGTTACTACGTATGCTACTTGATATATCAAAACTTAGTTGCAATCCCCAATTCAGCTGCTGGTCTGAGCCAGATAGAAATTTGGAGACTTCATTGGCTGTTTTCCTGTTTCTCTCTCTAATACTAGTGAATGACTCAGTGTTCAGTGGACTTTAAGAGTGTCACTGCTCGCCCCTTTTCTATTGGATGTTTATGATGATTTAAAGATGACTGCTTGATTGGAAATTCTTTTCTCCATTCCATTCTTCAACCTCTTTACCTCCTAGTTTTATATCTAATCAACATCTTCATTTTTATCTGCCTGAATGATTCTTTGTTGTGATTCACTCATCTTTTGTGTAGGGAATCATTGCTATCATACATCTTTAGTGGGAGTGACACACAAGTTTTGAGTTCTTTGTGCGTGTTGGCTACGCTGCTGCAAACAAAAGGTTAATATTACTGAACGTCAATGACTTTAGTACTCTGTGCATTTTCATATTTTAGAAGTTTCTCTTTCTTTTTGTAGAACTTGACGAATCCATGCTGGATGCACTTGGAATTCTTCCACAAAGAAAACAACATAAAAAACTCTTACTGGTGGGTGATATTGACAGTTATTCATCTCCAGTTCCAAGTTTTGTTTCTGTATATAGTATTTATTAATGTCTCATTACTATTAAATGTTCTGTGATTGGAACTTGCAGGTTATCTGTTTGAATCACTGCACTAGGATTTAGTTTGAACACAGCTTATTTTTATGATCTCTTGTGGTTTTGTAACAGTGTGCATTAATAGTATTTGGTTTTTAATCACTTTGGTAGAAAATAATCAAGAACACAAACATATTCGTTAAAGTAGGTGGATAACCTTTTTTAGTTTTGTTACTTTAGTAGTTGCTTTGACAAGTTAAAAGTCCGAAAATTCCTTGATTAAGCTTAGTGACCACAAATTTCCTGGGTTGCCAGTCATTAATGGTTTTACAGAAAATAACATTTCTTATCAATCTCAAAATCCATGATTAATTTCTTGATTGGAACCATACCCATTGTCCTTTTTCTACAATTGTGGATTAGGCCCTGAGTTGTGCTTTTTCTCTTACCCATTACCCGTGATGCAAAATCTTCGTCACACCACAGAAGTTTGCCCAATAAGTACCCTGGCTCTAGTTTCAGTCTGTCACCAATCATTGATTTTCTGTTGCCACCAATTTGTTTTACCTCTGCTTGCTCTAGATGATGGTTCTTGTACCATTGTATGCATGGTTAGAGATCTCACAAGATCTTGATTTTTGGCCATGTCGAGATGAGACTCTGGTTGGGTTCAAAAAAGCCAGAAATCTCAATTGAGAAATCACATTTCTATCAAGACAGGGCGAGAGTCAGTCTTATCTCAACCCTGTCTTGCCTCTTTCGGCTTCCATCTCGCTGAGAGATTCCCAAGTTGGATTTTATCTAGATCTTTTGCCGGATTCTTGCTGGATCTTGACCTGCAACACTTCTTTTCATGTCTACATCATGAAAAGAAGATTAATCAAGGCCATTTGAAGGAGTAGTTCAAATAAGGTGAAATTTTGACCCATTGGAAGGGTTGCAAACTCATGTAATCAAATTTCACGGTTCAACATCTTGCTGATTTACACTCTCATGGAAAAATATTTAATTCTCTATTATTATTATTATTTTGAATTGTTGTAAGTAAAATTTATTTTCTAGGATTTTAAAATAAAAATATTGAAACACAATTAGGTTATAAAACTCATTCTAATATATGTTAGACTCCATTGGAAGGGGATTCTTATGTTTTGTTGTGTATTTTAGAAGTATGATCATGTTAATATATAAGCATTCTATGTTTGTGTTCTTAGAACAAAGTGTGTGTGTGTGTGTGTGTATATATATATATATATATATATATATATAATATATATGTATATATAATTTATATTTTTAATTAATCAAAAAATATTTTTCCTTTGGTTTAGTGTTTTTGGATGTTGGATATGTTATTATATTAGTATAATAGTTTAGAGTTGAATATATTAGTATGATGGAATGGTTTAGTTGTTTACTTTGATTATTCTATTGATATGTGGGAATTTGTGATGTATATCAATTTAAATGGCTGATCATGGAGTTAGTAGTGATAGTAGTATGTACAACTACTAGGGTGTAAGACACCGCTTGGCAACATGATGAGGCCCTGACCACCAATAAGAAGTCAAATTGTAAATATTTCTTGATGGTGTTAAATTTCTGGTGGTGCAACCAGATTAAAACAACACTTGGTGGGAGATTCATGGATTTGGCCAACTGTGCTGAGGTGCCTTATGAAGTACAACAAGCCATTGCAACCAATCTAAAAGGAGGGAAGGTAAGATAGTGGAGGGAGTTTGTTGAGGTAGTCTTACAGAGACCTATCATGGATGTCGATGAGGAGTCAGATGATGATGTGGTTACAAGGAGGAGTATGGGTGTAGAGCAAGGAAGAAATTTCAGTTGAAATGAAAATTTCGGCCGAAACTGGACATTTTTTATCTGACTCTTGGAACCTCAATTTTGGGCCTCATATGCACTCAAATTGATTTGGATTTTTGCATACTACCTATTTCAAGCATAATAAACACTATAGAACTACTACTTTACTAAAAAAACCACTGAAAATGTAACATCCAACTTTCCAAGTATATAGTACATCAGAGAAGAAGCGAGAATGTTATTAATTACCTGTCTATTCTATTCATCTCCCTCTTCCGTCTGCACCCCATACAAATGACAATACAAGTCCCATGATGTTTGACCCATATGGTTTTGGACGTAGTCAACAACTGCATCTCTGTACGTGGCCTCATCCATGTGCATAAGATTTCTTGACGGTGGGAAGTTGTGAATCTCCAAACAAGGAATTGGTGGTGGTGGGCGTTGTGGTTATGGAATATAGTGAAAGATCTGCTCAACAAATGAAAGAGCATCATGTCTCTCAAAAGAAGGATAAGGTCCATAATGATAAGGTCCTAGTGGCTGACTCTGATAGGTGATAGTGGGAGGGACACCATAAGCTCTATAGGCTACTCCATATCCATAAGGCTCCCCTAGTGGCTGACTGGCATGACCCTTAATCTGATAGCCAAGAGGGACAGTGACACCATATGGTCCATAACCATAAGTCGACTCGGTAGAACCAAGACTCTCCACAACAGTATCATATGAGGACTTTGCAGGCCTATGCCATCCGAATCCTCTGGAGGTGGAGGAGTTTCTAGCATCATCAATGCTCATCGATCTCATAGATCCCACCAAGCTCTCGACATCGGGTGGACGGTAGGACCCATATGATGGCGTGTCCTCTATGCTACAGCCGTGCTATCTCCCCTTCCCCTTCCTCGAATATGTAGAGGAAACATTTTGGCTTCAAGATGCAGTTCCAGTATGGTCTGAATCTTGTGTCACATGGGTGAATTGACTCTCGCCCGTGAATCTCGGTGGTTGTCCTCCCCACCCTTGACTCTCACGTGGTGGTGGTGGTGTTCTGTCCCTAGGATTAGTTGAATCCTGATCACGAGGTCCCACACCCTCCTCATCCCCTCCATCACCGCCATCGTCATCATCGCCGGAGGCCTGAGTCACCTCATCCTCAGTGTCGGACCAAACAATCAAATCCTCACTCTGGGTTGATGCACTTGGGTGTGGCACGAAGGGACGGACGGGCTTTGCATGTGCACTCCCCTCCCTCGCCATAAAGTCCTCCACATCAGCCCCCATCTCCTTTACAATCTATCTACTAGGACGACCTCCCTCCTCATCTAGCAATGGCTCTCCACTGTCCCCGATCCAGTCAACTATTGGGTTATCATCATCATCCATCTCAAATATATCGACCAACTCAATATTGGTACTCTCTTTGTCCATCCCCTGTCTAATATGATCCTCTCTTAGTCTCATATTATAGTGTATGTAGACAAGGTCCTCTAGACGCTTCACACCCAATCGGTTGCGCCTCTTCGAGTGAATGAGGCTGAAGGTGCTCTAGTTTCGCTCACAACCAGAACATGTTTGGGAGAGCACTTTGCTTGCAATCATACTCAAGTGGTGTGAATCACATCCAAATTGCAACCACCACTCAACTACAACAAACATAGACTACCAGTCATTTTAATACTTAAATAACTAAATTAAAGATAAAATATAATAATTAAATGTATTATGAAATAAATGAATAAACTTACCCGCAGGGGCGGATTCCCGTCCCAATACGGCCACAGAACGATCGAAGCTCCTAGTGGCATCCCTAAATGCCTTTATCTAATATATAAAGAGAAAAAACAATAACTAGTTACTAGTTACTAGTTACTACTTTCTATGTTAATGACTTAGTATAAAATATGAATTGTGAATATCAAATTATTCAAATCACTATCTCACCTCCATAAGGATTATTGCTTGTTTATTTAGATCTGGTTCCAACTTCTCCACTACAGTTTGGACGGCATCCATTAAATGTTGCCTCATCCCAAGATTGTCCTTGTAATGGTACTTGGGATTTAAATAGTATGCTGTGTAAGAAAAAGTATGTCATAAAAGGGAATAGTTAATGCTTAATAGTGTGATAACATAACGTAGTGAAAATTAAATTAAATACTAGACTTAACAACTCACCAGCCTTATGCAGTGGATGTTGCAACATAGACTGCCATCTAAGTTTGATGATTTGGATGACTCTCTTGTTGCCGTGTGGGTGGACCTGAGCAATTTGCTGCTTCATCCTCTCTATTGCAGCAAATATGTGTTGTAGAGTAGGTTTTCTTTGTTGATCTACCATCCTCAACACATGCACTATAGGCTCAAACATCTTCACCGCTATCCTCACATTGTGCCAGAAAGTCTCATCAAGTATGGTCAACTGTGCTCTCGTTTCTCCCACTGATGAAGAACCCTCCTAGTTAAACCACTCCTCTGATGCAAACATGCTCCTAAGGCCAGTCTTCCTACTCTCAAAGCTCTGCAATGCTATTCGATTAGTAGTAAATCTGGTTATGCTTGGCCTCACTAACTCACCCTGACACTTGTCCCTCATCATCCTTAATGCATAAGTGTGGTTATAGATGAAGGTGCTAACTTGTCGGGCTTGCTTGGTCTTCTTCACAAGCTTGACCTTTCCGATGTCCTTCAACATTAGGTCAATGTAGTGAGCAGCACATGGAGTCCAAAAGAGCTTATATATGTCCATCCATCAAGGCATCAATACAAAGTTATAAAGTGTACATGTAATGTAAAAATATGTATTTGCAAATGAAAATTAATACTATATGTTTAGACTTTAGATACCTGGAGTTCTCCTGCATCTTCAACCCAGCTTTCTTGTAGTTGGAGCCATTATCAGTCACAATTTGAATCACATTTCCACTTCAACCTCCTTCACCGCTTGCTTCAATAATTTGTAAATGTATTTTACATCCTTCTTCTCACTGGATGCATCTACTGACTTGAGGAACACTGTCCTCCCGTCACAATTCAACATGAAATTGATGATGGACTGTCTAGTGGGACCAGTCCAACCATCAGCCATACAGTCCAACCATTAGCCATCACAGTCGCTCCATAATGATTCCACATGGGCTTTAATCGCTTAATATACTCATTTAAGTCCTCTTTATGCTTAGAAAAATAGACATGATATATCTTATATGGAGTGGGGCCCTGTACACCACTCCTAGCAATGCCTATCTCCTCAATCATATCTCCATAGTAGGGCCCTCCGGGCTGTATGTGCTGGAATACTATGGTAATAAGCCCATTTGGAGAAAGCCATCCCCACTTTTTCCTTCACACTCCCCTATAAGTGCTTTAACTTTCTCTGTTTATGCTAAGACCTTGCAAATAGGGCTGGATCATTGCGAAGAATCTCAAGATCCGGATCTGTAGGATGTGCTGACGAAGCTCAACCCCTTGTAGGGGCCCTTAGGATAGGAGCTTCCTGCCTCACGCTCTGAGTCCTCCTCATAGGGGCCCGTGGGATAGGAGCCTCCTGCTCTCTAGAGGACCCATAACCCAGACCCCTTTGTTGCCTCCTCATGTCATCAACCCCTCATGTCACCAACCCTCTGTTTCTCCCTACTCATCATCATCGTCCTCCTCAGCTGATCGGCCTCTAGATCAGGGTCACTCTCTCCTGGCTCATCCATACCATAATCCTCAGGATCTGGAAGGTCATCTAATCATGCATCCTCAAACTCATCCCTTTGTGTTCTCTTCTCTTTCCTCTTTTGCCTTCCACCACTAATATATGAGGCCATTGCCTTCTTGACTTCTGCGGGCACCTTTGGGCACCCTGTTACATCCCTGTTGCCACCAGCTAGACCAGCTAGATGCACCTTCAATCTAGTGGCCCCACCTTCTCCTATTTGTTTCTTACAATAATTACACGCGCTCTTCCTTCTATCAGCTGTCAGTGACCTCCCGTGTTGCCAAGCTATGTCTGACATCTTTAAAAGAGAGTGTCTGATACAAGAAATACACACTAAGTATCTTGAAAAGCTCCACAATATGCTCCAAAAATGACATACATGTATGTGCAATATGACATTTGGTTGAGAGTAGGGCAAATATGTGGCGATATGGACAATGAAGCTTGGGTCCCAATCGAGCTATCAAATATTTTCCTCCAGCTACCCTCAGAGGATGAGGATGATGATATCATATACCATTGGGTTAGGGATCGAGTTGGACTAATTATGGATCAGCCAGCAGGTCAGCCAGATACTTTTTGATGAGGGTGTGGTGGATGCACAAACATCTACACAACTAGTTGATCCATTTGAGTAGCCACCTGGCCGACCTGTTATAGCAGATGAGAGTGGGACCTCCACAGGTGATGATAATGATGATGCTACTATTGTTGTCTATATTGCTTATGTATGTATTGTGATTTGCAAACTCAAGGAACAACAACTATAATGTTCAATGGCGAGCATTAAGCTAGACTTAAAGCCATTGTCCTAAGTAAGTGGGTATGGTTTTCTAAAATAGTAACCCAATTAACCACCTTCACTCTCATGTTGATGTCGGTTTGCTTTATAAGGATATTGATGCCTAACTACTGAGAGTTGGCACTATAATTAGAACCTGTACTCTGGTCACTATATGGATACTTTTATGATGATTGCCATGTTTGATGATGCTATATAGTAGTGGTGTTGATGCTCATACTTCACATACTATTTTTTAACCAAATCATGCATACTCATATCCATGATTGTCAAGGCGACAAGGCGTTGCAAGGTTATTGAGGGCAATGAAGACCAAGGCAACGCCAAGCAAGGCAACATTGCGTTGCCTAGGTGAGTATGCATGACAACCATATGCTGATATCACTCTGCTCTTTGGAAAGTGTATGTCCCGGTTCAACCTTGCATAAGTAGCAGGGGAACCATGGTCTTGATCTTGCGTAGCATGGGTAAACTACAATTGACCTAAAATTTGACTTGTTCGTTGCTCAATTGGTTGTGACTGCATTGGCCCTCTACGCTGGATCCCCAACCAATACTCAGCATAGACTCATACCATTGGCTCTCTAACTACAAGTAAGGACATCATCTTCATCATTTGTACTCGATCCACTAGAACTCTTAGTGTTAACAGCCTAACAGGTTAGCTAGACAGTTACTCGAATGTAACAAGAAGTTGTGTTGCTGCTTGTGGATGTACTAAACCTTCCTCTGAAGTTCCACATCAGCTTGGTCCACAACATCAACCATTGTGGGATAAGGCATCCCTCCAAATTGTTCCATCACTAGTGCACATCGACCCCTCACTCACTGATATTTCATATCCTCTTCTTCATGAAAAATATTAGCCGACGCAATCAGTTCACGAGAAGAGAGAACATAGAGGCGCCACACGTCCACCCATCGTGCGCCACTACTAGAGGCGTAGGCGACCAGGTTGGAATCTTTGTTTGGTTGATTGAGAATTTTTGTTCTCTTTATTTTTTTATTACATTGGTTTATGTTTTTGATCTTATTTCGTTGTAAGAGTAGTTTAGGGATGTTCTTCTTTAATTCATTAGGGGTATCTTGGGCATGGGGTTTTCTTTTATTTGCTATTTGAACACACACAAGAGTATTATTAATGAGTATCGCATGAATCAAAAAAACAAGAAAAAAGAAAAAAAGGATGAAACAGCGGCAGTCTCTCCTGGATTAGCGACATCCATTCTTCTCTCTTACTGCCTAATTCTTTTCTGAGTTTCTCTTCTTCTGCCAGAAATCTTGGCTGCCATTGGCCTTCTTCTTTGGTTTTTGTTGCAGCCCTGCTGACCTTCTTCTTTCTTCAGTTCTTTTGTTTCTTGTAACCTTATTTTCTGCAGCTGCTATTTTCTTGCTTCCCTACAATAAGCCTTTGCACTTAGCTTCTTCTTCCACTGTTTCTTTTTTTTTTTTTTTTTCTTCTGTTTGATATGAACCTGCTACAGTTTCTGCCAATAGAAATTTTCTTTTATTCTCTTGCTGTCACTTTTTTTTTTTTTTTTTTTTGTGTTGTGTTTTGTTTTTCCCTCCTTTATAGTACCCCCCTTGTTTTCTCTATCTCAGTTGTAAGACTGTTGGCTACACTTCTTTATTTTTGCTTATTGTAATTGTTGCCCTACAAGTTGTCCTTTAAAGTGATTTAATCCAGATTGAAAGGATATGCATAGCTTAGGCCTTGTATCAAGTATAGCCAGAAACAATGTTGATTGAAAAGCAATAATCCATGTAGCCGATGCCATTTAGTTGGGACAAGGCTTGTTGTTGTTGATGAAGGCTTAAGCTTCTCCAGTTAGCGGGGGAGGGGGGGGGAAGAACTCCAAGATCTAGCCAAGATGGAGTCGAGATCTGGTGCTTTTAGAAAAGGGTTTGACCGAGATATTTGACCCTGACTTGACTGAGAGCTCGGCTGAGGTTCTTAACTCTCCTGGTCTCACCTCATATCTTATCTCAGCTTTTGGAAAAAATGAGATATCTCGCAAAATGTCAAACCAAACTAGCTTTCATGTTGAAACTACATCTGTCTACATCTAATAATTTCCTATATAAGATGAATGCCTGAATGTGGTTTGAACTTTATTTCCAATGAAATAATCTGCATGCCATGTTCTGTTTCTTTGGTTGTGATATTTGTCGCAGGAGACTGTATAATGAAACTACCTATCTTAGATTCCTATTTGATCAGCTGCTATTCTTCTGAACTGTATGTATTCCAGGATGATGTGTTCTGCTCAATTGTGATACTTATTTTTGTCTACATGCAGCAAGCTTTGGTTGGTGAAGGCTTAGGTGAGGAGCAGCTTTTTTCCTCTGAAGCTAGCTTGCTAAAAGATGGTGTTCATAGTGAGGTTCATAGCCATCTCCAAAAACTGAAGGTATTCAGAGTCTCAAACTACCTATGTCTCTCCAAATTTATTTGTGTAATTTTTTTTTTTTATGAACAAAAATTTTCATTAACAGAAGGGAAAAAGTTGGGTAGGGGGTGTTGAAGTTGAAGACATAGTCGAACAGGAAAATAGGAGACTGGTCGAATGTTGTGTGTTGGGGTGTTTCTCCAGGACACTTATGTTACTTCACTAATGATAAGGAAGGGAATTACACATCTTCCTGGAGGTAAAAGTAATGCAACCTGGGTCTAGGGTTAGGGGTAAGTTGGTAATTTCCCTAGATAGGGTTGGGCCAGGAACTTCCAGCGAAGAGGAAAGCGGAAAATAGGTGGTTATGGGCTGTTCTGAGGCTCAAAACACTGCTGTAATTGGTAGTTCTAGGTCTGAAAATTAATCGATTACTGCTGACTCTTTTAGCTTTGATACCAATAATGTAACCTGGGTCTAGGGTTAGGGGTAATTTGGTAATTTCCCGAGACTTAGGGTTAGCCCAGGAACTTCCAGCCAAAGAGGAAATCAGAAACAGGTGGTTATGGGCTGTTCTAAGGCTTAAAATACCGCTGTAACTGGTAGTTTTAGGTCTAAAAATTAATCAAACTTAAGGTTTTAAGATTTTGCAGAAATCTCAAAGAAGAAGAGTGCAGAATTTTCCAGGTTATGGTAAATATGGCAGATTGGGCAACTAACTGTAGGAATAGTTTCTAAAGCTTGGGGCAATCCTAGGGAAGGTTGGAGAGGAGCTAAAGGGGCTGGGAATCAAGGCAGAACTGGGGGAGGCGTGTGCTGTATCGCAGGAAAGAAGAAAGGGAAGGGTGCTTTACTTACTTGCAGGGAGGTCTGAGGTAGCTGCTACTGAGATTTGAAGGAGCCAACGAACTTCAGAATTGCAGAAACAATGACAAATTACCCAGCTGCAGGTCACCCCAAGGGATTCCACAAGCCACGACTTTCTCTCAAAGCCAATTCTCAATTGATATTTTATTTATCAAAATCAACTACCAATTACAACCATCGATTAGGCTATTTGTGGCCTTTAAAGCCCAAACTGACTTCACTAAGGATTCAATCCAACTACCTCATTACTTGGACTTTTAAGTTAACAAATACTTACTAAATAAGGACTCAAAACTAATTTCAACCAACTAATAGGATTCCTAATTCTTCCCCCCCCCCCCCCTCTTCTCCATGAGATTAGGTTACTTCCTCCAAATGCAATTACTATTTGTTGACCTATCTTGAATCGCATCCGAGCCAACCTATATCTTGAAGTCTTCTGAGGGGCTGTGTTTATCATAAAATGTTCCTTTGGGGAGAACTTCAAGTTTCTGAAAATATGGTATACAACATCTTTGGGTCCACTTTTGAGCATGCATTAACTAAGTTACTGATAGCACGTTGCTACATTGGAAGTGGAGTGGTGTGTCTTGGCCATCATTTGATCCATGTGTTCCCTTAGATCTGAAAGGAACCGTAAGACTGTTGTTTGACCGGCGATGTATGGGGTAGAATGTTGGGCAATCAAGAATTGTCGTATTGAGAAGCTATGTGTTGTACAGATATGGATTTTTAGATGGTTGTGTCAAAAAACCAAGAAGGATAAAGTAAGGAATGTGTGTGCTAGAGAGTTAGGAGTTTGCCTGACAATGGCAAGCTCAGATACACTCAGTTGAGGTCGCATTTCCTATACCAATGCCCAAGGATTCCTCTGTAGGGACTTTTGATATGTCTTGATTGAAGGAGTTAAAAGAGCTATGGTGCATCATGTGTCATAGCTGGTTCTATGGCAGCCCTAAACTTTTCTTTCAAGCTTTAAAGGAGTACACAGGTCACTACAAACATATCTGTCCACGTAATCTATCTTATTTTAATTCTTTGTGGCAACATCATCCTTTACACAACAACAACATCAAGCCTTATCCCGACTGTATGGGTTCAGCTACAAAGATCCTCTTTATAACCTTATTTATTTACAGAGAGTAGCCTTTTGTGGACTTCCTTCATCTACATTCACCAGCTCCTCAGTGTCTAAACTGTTCTTTGAGCTACAGAGCATTGATATTTATTTGTTCTACTTCTAATTATCCTAATAGCTTTTACAATGTCGATCCCAATGGTGACAGGTCTAACTTGGAGTTAATGCCTTCTATTGTTTCATCCACCAACAGATCATCAGTCAAGGAACCTCATATTTTGTCTTTGGTCAAATCATCAATGTTTAATCATGAAAAATAAGGTCCTAAGGTTGATGCCTGATGAAACCCACTTGTAATTATGTTCTCACTACCCTGAGTCCCACAGTTCTTTCAGTACTCACTAGTCACTACTTACCATATCATCGGTTCATCACATTATAAATATCCTTAATTATATGCCTACATAGTTACATGACACCCTTTTCTTCTTAGTAGATGCCCACTGTAGGCTTTTCTTGGTCAATAAAAACCATATGGGAGAGTTCTTACCCTTTTTTACATTTCTGTGTCATTGTTGATCTTCCTTAGCAGACAGACAAACTGGTTCTGCAAAATGGTACTTGCTTTCCTAAGTTGGTTCTGGAAACCAACTATTTCAGAAAATCACATGACCCCCACTTTATGGGCTTTAAAAATTGGGCTCATCGCAGTGAAACCCAAGAAAATAGATAATGTGATCTGTAATAATGTTGCTGGACCACCACTTTCACATTCTTGGGTACCCAAGCTTGTGTCTGGACCTTCATGCTGGATGATGCTTATTCAACCAGTGCAATGCAATCACTTTGGGGGTTGACCTTGGAAAGAATCTAAACTCTTAAGTAAATAAACGTCTCCAAGTTAGGTTTTGAGCTTTACTCAGTTCTGTATCTTCCTTGACTAATTTTTGTTGCTTCTTTTTTGTCCCCTTTTGGCTTGGTGCAGGATCAATATGGATTGTTGTGTTGTTGCAGCAGTGAAATTGGTGCCAGCCCTCGTGGAAATAGGTTTCAGGTCCTTACTTCACAGTTTATTTTGTTGCAGTCTTGCTTTATTAATGGTCCATGAACTTAACTTGGTTGACTTTGTGTTGCATATTCTAGAGAGATACACTTTAAATAGATCTTTGAGCATTTGAAATTTCTGAAATGATTAGAACCATGTTATGTCAGAGTCTTCGATATTTTACCGCCTATATGCAATTTAAAGCGTGAATTTCTGTTTTCACATGAACATAAAACTTAATGTTTACCATTATAAATTGTAACAATATTTTTCTCTAGGTGCTCGATGCATTGGTGAGCCTCTTTTGCAGGTCAAATATTTCTGCAGAGACACTCTGGTGTGGTGGGTGGCTGTTACGTCAGCTTCTTCCTTATAGTGAGGCAGAGTTCAACAGTCATCATCTTAAACTGCTGAAAGTAAGAATCTCATAGCACTGATATATGTTGATTTTTGGAGTAACTTATGAGATTATGGTCCCAACCGAGGTTTAAAGTACTTGCATCAGATTTATTGTCAAGTGATTTTAGGAGACATATTGTATTGTATCCCATTTAGATGCATGTCAAAAATGGCAAAATTGCATGGAAATACTCAAAATACATTATGGAACAAAAAACAATATATGACAATTTTCATGCATAAACATTATGATGTATGCTATATAACCAAACAAGTGCATAAAATTGATAGTTAAATAAAAGATGAGATTTCATGCATTTTGTGATAGTTTTTATGGCCATGAAGGATATTGGATGATGATCTAACACTCCTTAATTCACATTTTGTACCAAAAGTGTGAAGAAACTTGGGTCGAATTGAAGATTTCAGACTCCTGGTTCAGTGATTTCATTTGTTTTCCCATTAAAATATGAATTGTATCAAGTATTTGAGTGAACTAAATAAACTGGGGTTGACTTAATCAAGCTGCTGTTTGGGGCCAAAACAGAATTTCGACTTGGGAATTGAACTCCCAAACAAAGCATTCTTTTCTGATTTATAAATCTGTACTTCAACAACAACAACAACAATAAGCCTTTTCCCAACTAAATGGGGTCGGCTACATGGATTCTTGCCCTCCAATCAGTTCTGTTCAAGGCCATGCTAGATACAAGGCCTAAGCTACACATATCCTTTCTCACCACTTCTCCTAAGGTTATCTTAGGTCTACCCCTAGCTCTTCTAGTTCCTTCAATATGGATTATATCACTTCTCCGAACAGGAGCATTTATAGGTCTCCGTTGAACGTGGCCGTGCCACCTCAAACGACTTTCTCTAAGCTTATCACTTATGGGAGCAACTCCCAGACCAACTCTAATATGATCGTTTCTTATCTTATCCATCCTAGTTTTGCCACTCATCCATCTTAGCATTCTCATTTCTGCTACACTGAGTTTATCTATATGATTCTTTTTAACAGCCCAACACTCTGCACCGTACATCATAGCTGGTCGGACAACGGTCCTATAAAATTTTCCTTTAAGCTTTAATGGAATACGCCGATCACATAAGACCCCGGATGCACCTCTCCACTTCATCCACCCTATTTTAATTCTTTGGGAAACCTCATCTTCTAAATCACCTCTTTTACTTATGATTGAACCTAGGTACCTAAAACAATCACTCTGAGGAATCTCTTTATCGTCAAGTATCACCACTTCATCATCTCGCCCGATCATGACTAAAGTTACAAACTAGATATTCTGTCTTCGATCTACTAAGTTTAAAGCCTTTTGATTCCAAAGCTACTCTCCATGATTCTAATTTGGTATTAATCCCCACTTGGGTCTCATCAATCAACACAATATCATCCGCAAAAAGCATACACCAGGGGACCTCATCTTGAATGTCTTTGGTTAATTCATCCATTACCAGTGCAAATAGATATGGGCTTAAAGTTGACCCTTGATGTAGCCCAACTGTTATCGGGAATTCATTACTTTGTCCCCCCACTGTTCTAACACTAGTCACCGAACCATCATACATATCCTTAACTATATCTTCATATTTATTTGCAACACTTCTTTTCTCTAGTACTTGCCAAATTAACGCTCTAGGGACTCTATCATAAGCTTTTTCTAAGTCAATAAATACCATATGAAGGTCTTTCCTACATTTTCTATACCTTTCCATAAGTCTCCTAATTAAGTAAATAGCCTCCGTTGTAGATCTTCCCGGCATAAACCCAAATTGGTTCTCCGTAACTGTAGTTAAGTGTCTCAACCGGGTTTCAATTATTCTCTCCCATAATTTCATCATATGGCTCATCAATTTAATGCCTCTATAGTTATTACAACTTTGAATATCTCCTTTATTTTTGTAAATTGGAACCACAACACTTCTCCTCCAATCATCTGGCATTTTCCCTGTGCTCATAATCTTATTAAACAACTTAGTCAACCAAACTAGTCCATGGGTTCCTAAGCTCTTCCATACTTCAATTGGGATTTCATCAGGACCTTGTGTCTTGCCGAGTTTCATCCTCCTTAAAGCTTCTTTTACTTCGGACATCGAAATTCTACGTATATAAGTTCGGACACCAGTGCCTTGGTGAAAAGTGTAATCGTCTGAAACATAAGTGCTTGAAGAATGCTCATTTAGTAAACTAGAGAAATAGGTTTCCCATCTTTTCTTAATATCCTCCTCACAAACTAATACTTTACCCTCTCCATTTTTAATACATCTAACATGGTCAAGATCTCTACTCTTCCTATCCCTCATCTTAGCTATCTTATAAATAGATTTTTCCCCTTCCTTTGTGCCCAACTTATTGTATAACTCTTCATACTTTCTTTCCCTTGCTTTTCCCGCAATTTTCTTAGCTTCATTTCTATCTAACCTATACCTTTGAAGATCCTCAACATCCTTAGTTCTTTGCCATGTCTTAAAACTAGCTTTTTTATTCCTAATGGCAGCTTGAACCTCACTATCCCACCACCACGACTCTCTATAAGAATGGATCTTTCCTTTTGATTCACCTAGAACATCTTTAGCCACCTTCTTAATACACATAGCCATCTCATTCCACATTGCATTGGTATCCCCTTTAAAATCCCATTTTCCTTGTTTGACTACTTCATTAACGAAGGATTTAGAGTACTCTCCTTTCAAATTCCACCATCTTATTCTCGGGATAGTTTACCTTAGACCTTTTATGTGTTCTTGGGACTAAGCACATATCCAAGACCACAAGTCTATGTTGTGCGCTTAAGCTTTCCCCCGGTATCACCTTGCAATCCTTGCACAACAATCTATCAGTCCTTCTAGTTAGGAAGAAATCTATTTGGCTTCTATGCTGTCCACTTTTGAAAGTAATTAAATGCTCATCTCTCTTTTTGAAGTAAGTATTTATAATAGATAGATCAAAAGCAGTAGCAAAATCCAAAATTGAAATCCCCTCGTCACTCCTTTCTCCAAAACCATAACCTCCATGAACACTCTCATATCCTCTTTGATCTTTTCCAATATGTCCATTTAAATCACCTCCTATGATAATCTTTTCTCCTTGACGAATTCCTTGCAGTAATCCACCCATATTTTCCCAAAATTCTAGCTTTAGACTTTCATCTAGTCCTACTTGAGGTGCATATGCACAAATTATATTTACGAACTCTTTCTCCATTACAAGCTTGATAGCAATAATCCTATCACCCACTCTTTTAACATCCACCACATCATTTTTTAAATCTTTATCCACTATTATACCCACTCCATTTTTATTTGTTTTATCCCCAGTATACCAAAGTTTAAAGTCATCCAACTCTTTGGCTTTTTTACCCCTCCATCTAGTCTCTTGAATGCAAGCTACATTAATCCTTCTTCTCCTCATAACATCTATCAATTTTAAGCTCTTACCAGTTAGAGATCCTATGTTCCAAGATGCCAATCTAATCCTATGCTTATGGACTAGCTTCTTTACCCGCACTCGTCCACGGCGCGGGAACCCTTGCCTACTTATCACCGCATCCGGACGCCGATGCGACTCATCGCTTACAGGGGACGCCCTAGCTAACCCTTGCCCACTTATCACTACACCCGGGCCATAGTGTAGCGCGTCGCTTCTTTTGTCGGGGAACGCCCTAGCATAGCTTTTATCATATAAGGTCGAATCCATGAAAAAAGGTTTGGCTAGATTTTTTCCGGTGCCGGCTGCCGACCTGACGCACCAACCCTCCTCCTTTACCCGGGCTTGGGACCGGCAGCAAAACACTGGTGGAGTTTTTTATAAATCTGTACTTATTTTTTCAAATATGTTCTGTTTCTGACTTGCTGGTATTGCAAATTTCTGACCTGATATTCTTAATCTGGGTTTCAGGATTAGGGTTAAAGGGGATTCATGTGTCCTCTGTTTTAGGTTTCTTAGAGATCTCAGTTGTGCTGTAAAGGGGACTGATTATGGTTTCAGGGTTGGGGTTAAAGTGTTATGGTCCTAGAAAGCATGCTTTGTAATTGTGGAGCTACTTTTCTGAAAATACAGAGTTAGGGTTATAGTTTCAGCATCAGGGTCTTAGGATTGGGTATTGGAGATCTAGGACTAGGGTTTATAGATTTAGTGTCAGGGTTTTAACTTTTAAAGATCTAGGGTTGGGGTTTGGGAATATAGGACCACAAGGAATTAGGGTTTTTGAAGGGTGGTCGGGGCTGTGCTTGGAATTGAGTGACAGTGGAGGTAGAGGGATAATAAATCTGCAACATGGTAGAATTCTGGTGAAGTTATTAGCAAATATGAATTCTAGGGTTTATGAAGAAGCAGAAGTGGTTGAGTGGGTAGGGTTTTCAAAACAGAAAATCAGAAGGGTAGAAGCAGAATGGAATATTTTCTGACTTGTTTCTGTTGAAAGAGTTTGAGAAATCCTTACTTCTGTTGTGTCTAAAGGTCAAAGCAGGAGCTTTATTTATACTAAAAGATCTTGAAAGATCCTATCAAAGATCCTAACAAATCTACCCTCAATATGGAAAGTTAATCTAAATCTACTACTCAATCTGCCTTATAACAGTTACTTAGCTGTAACACAAGTCTAGTAATGGTTGTGATGATGATGCAGTAGTGAAGGCAGCTGCAAGCAATGCTGAAGGAGCATCCTTCAAATGAGGTTGCTTACTAGATCACATGGAGGTTCCTTACCACTGATGAGAAGCTCTAAGACCATTCTTTAAGGCATCAACACTTTCTTTATTAATTGTATTCTGAAATCTCTGTTCTGTTACATACTTGCATGCACAGGCCTTCTATTTAGAGCCTTACATAAGAAGTCCTAGTAAACTTAGAAACTGACTTAGACTAGGTGTGGGGGAATTTTTGACTGGGGCTCTTTTCGAGCTTGCCTATGTACCTTCCTAGTGGATGTAGACTCCTACAACTAAAATATGACAGAAAGAGGAGATTTTTCTGCCCTTCTAACTTACGTTGGGCAAAATTTACATAATTTGACCAATTAAACTTAATAAATGAGCCTATTTTCATACTTGGCCTAGATGTTAAACTCCTAGGCCCATAGGGCCCATAACCACAAAAGCGTATTAAACAAAGGCCTAACCCTCATGTCTATCAACCCTTGGTTGATTTCAGAGGGAATAGGCCAATCCAATGCTAGACCTGCATCAAAAAAGTTTTGTTATTAGATGTATCATGTGTATACTAAATCATCAGTATGTCTTGAGATGAATAGGGATATATCCTGGGTTACCAAACTGTAGTGGCTAATCCATATCAATACATATTAATTTACCCATAGAATCCAATATTGGATTGTTTCCTCTAAGAAAAGACTTCACAAAAAGGTTTATTGGTGCATTTGATCAAGGTTTTGTAGGCTGCACTTTAGCTTTGATCGCCCATTTTCCAAATAATTATTGATTGGACACCCAAAATGACTGAAACACGTAAATTAATATCGATCATCTTGAAGAGTGATGAGTATACAAATAAATACCTACTGGAGGGAGGAAGAAGAAGTTCTAGATTATGCTCACTCCTAGATAAAAATGATAAAAAGATAAATGGATCTGTTTAATCAAGGGGTCCTACTCTCTTCTCTGTTTTTGCTCTTATCCCTTAGTGGTTGTGGCCCAGCATGATATTTATTTTATGTTGTTGTCATTCCTCTGTTGTGTGTACCGTTCCTTTCTTTGTGTGTGTGCCATTATGCTTCTCTATCATCTTACTGCTTTCTTTGGCGACTGCTGCACGATTGTGTTAGAACATAGTCTGTGGTCCATCTTGGTGACTCCTAGGCTAGCATGGCCATTATTGAACCTCGAGAACTGGTCAGTCATTACTGACATTGCCAGTGTGTTTGTTCCAGTTCTCTCCCTGTCAGAGTTAGGAATGGTATGTTATATGTAATCTTTATGTTGCGATAGAATCATATTGTATCAGTCTATACATACTGCTACAATCGATACATATTAGTGTACGAACAAAACCCTATATTGAGTGTCCCAGTGTGTTGAGCAGTATTGGCCATGCCGCATTGTACTGGCCCATATCAGCTAATAGATTTTGATACAACCCAATACATGCCATCGTATAGAAACAAAAGAAACATATTGGTATATATGGTATCATTATATGGTATCAGTAGTGACTGATACCAACAAGTATAGGCCTATATGGTACGATATAAAATGATGCTTAAAACTCTAGTCATACTCTTTCTTTATTTATTATTGGTTAAGCATAGTTTGGTGAGATCTCACAAGATATCTTTCTTTTTGGAAGAGTGAAACAAGACCTACGCAGGACAGGAAAGTAGAATGGCTGAGATCTCGGTTAAGTTGTGATCTTGGTTAGATTGAAATGACGAACCAAACCAACCTTACTAAAACCTCAACTTGATGTTGTTGAGGTATCCTCACTCTATCTTGTCAAGACGAGGATGTTTTGCCCCAAAAGAGCATTTTTCTTGCTGCCACTTCACTTAACCTAATTTTTTCTACTGGAGGTATGATTGCTAGCATTCCTAGACCTTCAATACCTCATTCTGCCCACTATCTGAGCTATGTACAAAGAAGGTAACTCCCATTTCTTCCACATCTACTTTTTTGTTTTTTTTTTTCCTTTTATTTTCTTTCAATAAGCTTTTGTTCAAACCTTTTATATGTGTGAGATTATAATGTCATTTGAACTTCATAATTAACTATGAACTTGTTAGGAATTTATTACACTTGTTAAAGTTGAACTTTAAGCATTAATATAAGAGCATATGATGTATTACAAATGGTAACTTTAGGGTTTCATGAAAGTGGAGTGGGTTTCGACTTCTGGTCCAAACTAGAACTCAGATTTAGGCTACTTCTTTCATAAATCTGAGGTCACCAATGTGTTCAAAAGCACTAGAATAGGCTGGACATCGAGTTTCAGCCAAAACTGATCATTAATACCCTTTAAGTTGGTGGGCTTAAGTAATAAAAACTTGGCTGATGCAGTAGACAATCCTTTCCAAATAAACGGTCAAGACAAGGAATAACCCTTAGGGCTGCTGCCTAGCACCTAAGGCTGCTTCCTATCAGCACTTGAATTATTGATCTAGGTACATACTTTGTTCTTTATTTGAAAATTTTCTCTCTCTCTCTCTCTCCCCTGTACTTACTCAATTTTCTCTCTCTCCCCTGTACTTACTCTCCATTTACTCTTACCCCCTCTGAAGAACTTCACCTCTGATTCCCCCAAAAGATTGAACTATTGCCTCTTATTCTCCCCTGGTATTTCAAAATGGCCAGATTACACCCCTTTCTTTTTGTCCCTTTATTTGATTAAAAGCAATTTTACAAATCTGGTTTTATATCTATTTTCTTGGTTTTCTTCTTTCTTTTGATTAGGCGTATTTTGTTCCCTTTCCTCTTTTATAGGAATTTTTTATTTTTTGTTTTCCTTTCTCCTTCATTGGATACTTATAAAAGAGGAGAAATTAAAATTTACATTTAACCATGTCTGATGGATTCAGATAAAAGATGGAGGAAAACAAGTAGATACATCTGACCACATCTATTGGATTCCTATTAAGGAAAAAAATAAAAATAAAAAGTTTCTATTCAAGATAAATGAAGAAAAAAAAAAAAATTGAAATAAAAATACATTAATCACGTATATTAGATTCCTCAAAAGAGGAAGAAAAGGAAGAAGAAAACAAAGAAAATATATTATGAAAAATTCAACATAAATAATTAAAGAGGTAAAAATGAAGGGTAATTAAGCCATTTTGAAATATCATGGGATTTGGAGAGGTAATAGTTCACTTTTTTGGGGGAATCAGAAGTGAAACTTTTGAGAGGGGAGTAAGAGTAGATAAAGTGTTTGGGGGAGCAGAAATTTTCCCTTTTTTTCTTGTTTACTGAAGTTTGGTTGGTAGTGGCAATTTTGTAATTCTGCAAAATCATAGGGGCAGTTGATCCCTTAGGTAGCTAATTTAGAGCTAGCATTTTGTTTCTAAAAGAGGCCCACGTTTTTGGTCCTGGTCCATGTAAGGGTCTAACTTAAAGGCCTCTTAGTTCTTTAATTTATTTTCCTAATCTAACTCACTTGAGAGTCCTAGTTCTTCGATAAGAGTAATACTGCAGTAGTGCTACTAAAACTCTTGGTTTTTTTTTCCTGGTGTTTTTTGGTCAATTACTAGGCCAACCAATTACATGGAGGCTGCAAGTAAGATTATTAATAAAATTTCTCAGCTTTGAGTTCCCAATTGTGAGTCTTTGCTGCTGCAATTGCTGTTTTGTTCAGTTTGGTCAGAGATGGTTCTAAAATCAAAGAAACATTAAGGTTCAAGGCAAGATCAAGCCTTGATCCGTGCTGTCACTTAAAGGATAGCCTTCTACCCTCCATCTCCATCAATCCATGCAACTCTTAGAGACTAGGAGACAGCACTAGGTTCAGTCCGAGATTTGTCCCATTCTAAATCTATTATGTACCCCAAACTCAACTCAAGAGATTCACCCCATATCAGCCATCTTCATCTTTTGTCTTGAACTTGAGACCTACTTTAAACCCTTTGAACTCAACAAATCTGCCCTGTACATACTCATTTCAGCCTCCGTCTGTGATGGAAACCCAATTTTAGGGTCAGGGTTTCTTGGAAGGATTTCCTAAAATTTAGGGTTGCCCAAAATCTTCTAGCAATTAATCTCTAAAGGTCAACGGGGATACTCTTAAGGTACCAAGGATGATCGGAAAATTCAGTTATCAAAAATCAAATGGGTAAGGTTTAATTGGGAAGAAGGGTAAAATCAGGGTTTTATCAAATCAAGATAGGAGTGAATATGTGATGTCCAGACTGCCTACGTAATTCGGCAATTGGGTTTGGAGGGGTTTAGGTTTGATTTTGGGTAACCACGGGCTTGATCTCTGAGAGAAGGAAAAGATCTTGGGCAATCTTTGATATTTCTTTCTTCTTTCTTTTCATTCTTTCTTTCTTCTCTTTTCTTTCTTTTTTCCTTCTTTTCTATATTCTGTTCTGCTGCAAGTCAGTAAAAAATGAGAGAGGGGGCCGAAAGGGAAAGAAAGGGAAAGAAAGGGGGGAGGTAGTGGCTGGGAGAGGGTTCCTTGCTGTCACAAGAGAGATGGAAGTTTTTTTTTTTTTTTTGGGGTGGGGGATGGCCTTTAGGGGTGAAGGGAGGGGTTTCTAGGGCCTGGGAAGCAGAAGGGACTTGGGACTGGGGAGGGGTGCGATGTGTTTAGGAGGGGAGGGGAGGGGAGGCGATGGGGCTTGCTGTACATACTTGAGAGTTGCTGTGACTGTTGGAAGATGCTAGAAATTGGAAGGAGGCTGGAATCTTGAAGGAGATGCTGATATTGCATAAGAACTCTCAACTACTCAACCGTGGCATCCTCAACAAGGCCACGATCCTCAACCCTAAGTCAAACTCAATTTGATTATAATCAGACTTAAAGATTAAAATAAAAGATGGGCTTATTTATAGCCTACTAAAGACTTCAATCTAATTAAGAATACTTTGTAGTAAACGATCTCTTTTACAATTAATCTTAGTATTGTGAATCCAACTCTAGGGTTAGGGTTTCTTGGAAACATTCGCTAGAATTTAAGGATTCACCCAGAATCTTCCAGCAAATTATTCCAATAATCTTATGGGATCATATGGATTGATGGAAATTGAAAAGAAAATAAAGAAACACAATTGGGTTGAAGAAGGGATTTTATGATGGGTATGGGTTGAAGGGCAAAATTGGGAAAACTTTGGAGGGAAAGCAATTCAAGGGATTGAAGATCTTGGGCAACTTCTCCTTTTCTTCTTTTTTTACTTCCTTCATTTTGCTTTCTCCTTCCCCCCCCCCCCCCTCTCTCTCTCTCTCTCTCTCTCTCTCTCTCTCTCTCTCTCTCTCCTGTTTTCTGCTCTTTCAGGTTGCCGCAAGTCAAAGAGGGGGTGGGAGGGGTGCCGCTGGGTTTGGAGGAGGGGGACATCCCTATAGTGATCGGGGGGGGGGGGCTAGAATGGTTGTGGGGGTGGGAGAGGGGACTGGGAAGGTTGTAGGGGCCTGGGATGCTTGCTGCCAAGCTATGGCAGCAAGGGGAGGGAGGCAGTAGTGACTTGGGTTAGCCTGGGGAGGGATAGGGAAGGGGTAGGGATTGCTGTAAATGCAGGGAGATGGGTGGAAGGGGCTGCGTTGGGGTGGGGTGTCTTCTAGGGATTGTGTAAGAGAGAGGAGGGGAAGGGAAAGGTGCGGTTGCCTAGGGAGGAAGGGGAATGGCTGGGGCTGTGTATACTTGAAATTGGTGATGAGAGAGAGAGATACTGATTTGTTGAAGAGAAGCTGCTGCAATTGAATCCATAACTATAATCCGCTGGGCCCTCCCAAAGAGAACCCCGACTTGTTCTTCCACACGCAATATTCAATCTTTATTAAATGCAAACCAAAGTTTACAATCATAAGCTGGCTTATTTATATCCTTAAATCAAAAGAGAGAACTCAACTCAAATTGGAGTACTGTATATTGAGTCACCTATACTTAGAGACCAACTTAACTAGGGTTTACTTTATAAGTTATGAAGCAGTCAAGAACAGAATTCGATCAAGGGACGATGGTGGGAGAGAAAGAGAAGATGGAGAGAGAGGTCTTGTGTGTGTCCATCTCGGTGGGTTTTAGGGATCCGGTTGGGCTGAAACCTAGTATTTAGTCTATTTAAGACCTTTTGAACACATTGGTGGCCTTAGATTTGTGCGAAAATAACCCTAAGTATGTCTTCTATATCGACCCTATGTGTAAAACCGAAATGCTATGAAATGCAAGGTTAGACAACATGTAATGTAGAGATATCAAGTAATTCAAGTTATCAACTATCAAGTATCAAATACATTAACATTACACATCAAATTATCAAAGAACTTAAATGTCTTCAAAATTTTACAACCATAAGAAGTTTTAGACTTTTAGGCTCTTTTTGGCATCAATTATCATTCTCAATTATGAATTTGTTTCATTATTTTAAGTTGTTTGGCATCTATTATCAGTTTTATTTTTATTCAAAATAATAGAAAAACTTCCTGAATCCATAATGAACTTTTTGTCTATTATGAATTATGGTGAGAATTTCAATCTCTTCATTTATGCACAAGTTTACTTAAAATTTTATGGTTAAGAAAAGGGTAAAATAGTCAATACACATTTTTTTTATAAAACCATACTTTTTCCCTCTTTGATCACTTGCTCACTATTATTTACTAACAATTTTTTTATTTTGACACCAAAGTTATTTTTCATTCCATAATTTATTTTCGACAAAATACACCTAACCATTTTTCATTGTTGACCAATAATGAATTATTGTACTTATTTCTTTTAAATAGGAATAATAGAGAATGAAAATTGATACCAAAAAGAGCCTTAGTAAGTCATAAATCATTATCCATATATAGGTTCACAATCACAAGAGTACAAGATAATTTACAACTTACAAGACAACAATAGTATCACTCAGCATTCTGCATCAACTGATTCCGAACGGTGGCCACATATGACTCCCAAGTCAACTCATCACTGTAGTATGTCACATATCGGTTTATATGGAACCGATGTCTCTATGTCAGAATACTGGAGGAATAACACTTTGGGATAACCGTCAATCGTGGGTTGGTGAAAGACCATTGTTGCTGTTGCTGTTAAATATATGGGTAGGGGTTTCTAAACTAGTCAGTTAACAACCCACCTTCACTCCCATATGTGTACTCTCCAGGTGTAGGGTCTTGAGAAATAGCATGATCTCCATAAGAATAATACCCAGTGTAATTTGTCCCGGTGCTGTGATCCCCGGATAGGTACCCCGATGATTGCCAACTGGCCAAATTTTGTTGTTGTGAACCATTATGACCGTCATCATTCCATGTTCAATTCAAGATCTTGCATGCTCGCATCATCATTCTTTTGCCCCTGGTTTGATCTGTTCTTCCTACTTCTAGTATGAGTCTGGGAGATAGGGGAACTGTGGCTTGCCTATGTTGGATGACTCGGACCTGGTGGAGGTGACTCCCTTTGTTGACCTTGACTTCCATTAGCAACACCACCAACCTGATTGCTTCCATGACTCGATGGCTGACTTGGGCCACTTGATCGTCTGGTATCAATGGCATCATCTGAACTCCCACTACTAAACGTCACCGCAGTTGTTTCAAGTCGACCAAGTGGCCCACAAATGGTACACTTGGTCCTACTGATGTTGTAGCATGACCCTCATCAGAAGACACGTGGTAAGCCACAACATCTGGGCCCATAGCAGCAGCAATGGTAGGATCCGGCTACCCTCCTTGCCCATCCAGCACTGGGCCACCTCAATCCCTAATCCACTGATATATGACATCATCTTCCTCATCCTCTGGGGGGGCTTGTGGAATATATCAGTCAACTCAATCGGTTCCCGATTTTCGTCTTCTATATCATCTATTATGTGCCCTACTCTCAATCTTATGTTGTTATTCACATACACTAAGTCCTCGAGCCTCTTACTCCCCAATCTGTTCCGTACCTTACTATGGATGAGCGAGAAGGTGCTCTAATTCCTCTCGCAACCAGAGGGTGAGCAAGTCTGTGAGAGTACTTTAATTGTTATGTCCCTGAGATTTGATGAACTAGTTCCGTATAGCACCCACCAGTCAGCTGCATAACCAAATATAAGAATGCATTAGGCAAGTAAATCTTAATACTTATATAACTTATCACTTACAGAGTTGTAGACTTATAGTAATGGACTATTTACGAGGATCATTTTTTTGCCTAGTTGCAACCGCAACAGGCTTTCCAAAGCTCCCAGAGGCATCCCTGAATTCCTTGATCTGTACACCGATTCTTCAATTATTGTACTTTTACTACTATATATGCATTGATGCAATAAGTTGAAGAAACAATTGAATAAGTTCTCACCTCTCCATTAATTGTCCCTTACATGACGAGATTTGACACAAGCTTCTCCACCACGTCTTGCACCGCATTCATCAACCTTACATTAAGCCCCAGATCATTCTTGTAATGGTACTTTGGGTTGAGGTAGTAAGCTTGTATTGTGGAAATAAAAAATTTGGTTAGTGGTTTGGTTGTTTACTTGTTTATGAATTATAAGTTATAACTTATAACAAATTAACAATGTAAATTAAAGTATGCAACAAAAACTTAAAGACTTAAAAGTGACTCACCAGCCAAGTGCAAAGGATGCATTAAGTGCGTCTCCCATCTATCATCGATGGTCCTCTCGTAGGATTTGAAGGAGTCAGGGGCAGCAGCTCTAACCAACTCTTTCATTTGCTGGAGCGCAGCATATATGTGGGGCATTGTGGGCTTCTTCTCTGAATCCACCATCCTTAAAACAAAACACAATAGGCTCTAAAATGCCCACTGTCCTATTCAGCTGCCTCTAAAAGGAATCATCAGCAATAGTTTGTTGGACTACTACTGCATCAGGATGGCTAGATCCACGCTAATTAAACCACTCCTCACTTGCAAACATGTGCCGTAGACCCACCACTTTCTTTTGGAAGCTTTTTGAGAGCTACATAGTTGGTGGCGAATCTAGTCAATCCAGGTCTGACTAGATCACCCTTACAATGGCTCCTCATCATCTTCAACACATAACCATAGTTATAAATAAAATTACTTACCCTTCTAGCCCTATCAACCACAACACTGATTGACTTTCTTTTCCCTAAGTCCTTCAACATAAGATCAATTGAGTGTGTTGCACATGGTGTCCAAAAGAGGTGTACTGCTCTTCTTCTTCATCAACATTTCACCAGTTTTTTCAAAGTTAGCTCCGTTATCTGTGACAATTTGGACAACATTGTTTGGCCCTACCTCGAGGACCACCTGCCTATGAAGCTTGTGAAGGTAGTTAACATCTTTGATTTATCTGAGGCATCCACTGACTTAAGAAGGATGTCTTTCCATTGTAGGTTAGCATGAAATTAATGATGGACTGTCTAGTAGGACCAGTCCATCCATCAGCCATCATAGTAATAGCATATGTAGTCCATCTTTTCTTCAATGAACCAATGTATTCCTCCACCTCCTACTTCACCTTTGGTAAATATTTATTCATTACTTCCCAAGCTGTTGAGCCTTTAACCCCTACACCTGCCCTAGCAACTGCATTGATCATTCCTTGATATTATGGTTTTTTGGCTACATTTGCTGCAATGTTGTTGTAGAGCATAAATTTGCTGATTGCCAACCTAGCTTCCTCCTCCCTACTTCCTTCTCTACCTCCAGCATGGAATGCTTCTTTGATAGGTGTCTTGATGCTTGAAGAGGGAGCGGTCTTGCTTAAATGTGGCGTCATAATGTCTAGTCTTCCTCCTCCTTTTGGTCCTCTCACTTCCATGAAAACTATGTCTAGGTGGCATGGATGCCCCTGACCCCGAACCACCTGCTTCTCTTGTCTGTTCATATTGCCTTACATTCTCAAAATGTAAGGATTGTCTGCTAGCTTCCATTGCAACATTCATCTATCTCCACTCGGCCTGTGACTCAATACCCATATCCCTCCTCCTCTCCTCATCGTCGTCCGACTCCTCATCAACATCAACATCAACAAAAGGCCTAGCCCGCGCTATATTCTCAAATTCCCTTTGCTTTTGTGTCATCTCCTCCTTTTTTGTCTCCCTCTCTTTAAAGTTGCTGCAATTGCTTTTTGCACTTTATAAGGAACCTTAGGACACTTGGAAACATCTTTGTAACCACTAGCCAAGTGTTCCTTTAATCTAGTTGAACCACCAGAATTCAAGGTCTTGCGGCAATACTTGCATTGGGATTTTTTATTGTCGGCAGTCAATGGATCCCCATGTTGCCAAGCAATGTCTTGAGTCCCACTGCCAATGCCGCGACTCCCACTGGTTTTTATTTAAGATACAAGTCTACAACACTGAAATACATACATGAATGTTCCCAAATAATCATTAGAATAATTTTTAGATAAATAAAAACATGTAAAAACAATTTATAAAACAACAAAACACACACTTTGTTCTAAGATAATGTATATACAATGCTTAAACAGACATGTTGGTATTTTTAAAATAAACTACATAATTATGAGCATCATTTTAAAAAATATATATATAATTTTTAATAAAATATTATTTTCATAATTATTTTATTTCATTATTTAAATAAAAAAAATAAAAATAAATACAGCAAGCTTGATAATCTAAATATGAATACATGGGGTTGTAGCCCTCTCATTGTAGTTTAACATAAGTGATAATTTTTATAAGTATTTTTTTATATTTTTTAATTTTAATTTTAATTTTGTAGATAAAATATTTTTTAAATACGAAAATTCAAAAAATAAATTAATAACAAAAAATTAAATTTGTTTCCATGAAAGTATAGATCAAAGCTAGTAGATCAACATATATTTATATTACATTCACACACCCATTGTTGAACATTCTATTTGAAAAAAATTCAAATTTGGGGGAAAATCTAGTTGAAAATTGGCTTGAATGATGATAATATGATGTTATAGATGTTTAGAAGTTGAATCCCCAACGAATTTTGGCAAAAAAATCAAGTTTCCGGCAAATTTTGAGGGTTGTAGCGAGAGAGAGAGGTGAGATATGCCTCTCTTGAGCGAGCTAGGGGGTTTTAAAACCCCCTAAACCAGGTGGTTGGACCATCTTTGGTGATCTCTCCGCTCGAGATCTCCCATCTCTCCCCTCTTGTCTCTCCTCTTGTATCGCTATCCCAAGATAGCGAGATATCTCGTGAGATCTCCTACCATGCCCCCCCCCCATCCAAGTCAGAGCATCTACATTACCAAGGTCAAGTTTAACACATCTAGATTGGAAGGAGGGTCCATAAATTGTTGTAGTAAACAATCTGCCAATTGATCATGTGTTTGGATTAGATGGTAATAATGGTGCCTTTTTGTACTTCATCTCGACATAATGGAGATCCACTTCAATATGCTTAGTGCGCTTCCTAAAGACTGGATTTCTGGCTATGTAGGTTGCCATTTGGTTGTCACAGAATAGTTTTATAGGTTCTTGCATTCTAAATCCAAGTTCCTGCACAAGCCCATTAATCCAAGGTAATTCTGACATTGTATGAGCTATTGCTCTGTGTTCAGCTTCTGCACTAAAAAGTGCCACCATGGTTTCTTTCTTGCTCCGCCAATTGATGAGATTTCCACCAAGTACAATAACCTATGTTAGATTTTTGATCATCTGTTGGACCTACCCAGTCTGCATCTAAGTATGCTTGAACTTCAATACTTGCATTGGGTTTGTAAATTAACCCTTTTCCTAGAGCATCCACTAAATAACTCAAGATCTTACATATAGCTCCCTAGTGTTTCTTCTAAGGTTTTTGCGTATACCTACTCACCACCCCCACTGCATAAGAAATAACTGGTTGTGTGACTGCATATACCTACTCACCACCCCTACTACATGAGGAATATCCGGCCACGTGACTGTTAAATAAATTAACTTTCCCATAAGCTTCCGATTTCTATGGGGTCTTCGTAGTCCTCCTCATTATCATCATCAAGGCTAAATTTTCCATCCATTGGGGTTTCAACTGGTTAGTCTACTTTACACTCAAGTTTGCTAGTTTCAACCAGTAAATCAAGGACATATTTTCTCTGGGAGAGGCTTATTCCTTTTTGACTTCTCACCACCTTAATTCCCAGGAAATAGGTTAGTTGGCTCAAATCGGTGATCTGCAATTGCTACTGTAAATAAGTTTTTACTTTATCAATGCCTTCCCTATCATTTCGGATATGATGATGTCCTCTACATAGACAACTAAAACCAAAATTTTGTCTTCGTCCTTCTTTACCATCACTGAATGATCTGAGTAGCATGTTTGGAAGCTAATTTTTGAAACTAAGGAAACAAACTCATCATACCATGCTCTTGGTGATTGTTTTAAGCCATAGATGGAGCGATGGAGTTTACATATCTTGGTAGCATTCCCCCCTTGAGCAACATACCCAAGAGATTACTCCATATACACTTCTTCTGTAAGATCACCGTATAGGAATGTTGTTTTGACATGTAAATGGTACAAGGGCCAATCCAAATTCGCAGCAAGTGAAAGAAGAATGCGAACTGAATTTAATCTTGCCACTGTTGAGAAGGTCTCAAAATAGTCTAGGCTATATGTTTGGATATATCCTTTGGCCAAAAGACGCGCTTTTAAGTGCTCAACTGTCCTGTCAGCATTGTATTTAACTACATACACTCATCGACACCCCACACTTTCTTTTCCTGGAGGTAGGTCCACTAATGTCCAAGTGTTACAAGAATGCATAGCATCCATCTTAGTGTCCATCACAACCTTCCAACCAGGATTATTTAGGGCTACGGTTACAGGAGTGGGTATAGGGTGATCATTAAGGGATTTATCAAGACTTAATAGGCCAAAGGTAAATGAGAGGTAGCTACAAAGTTGGTTATGGGGTAGGAGACATTGGTTGTATTTTTCTGAGTGCAAAATCTCTTATGTTTCCAAAGAGCGATCGGTAGGTCTGCAGAACTGTTAGTAACATGAAGTGCAGTTGGTGCAGGTACATGTGATTGATCATTCTGCCTTAGGACCATTTGCCATTTTCTTCTCTCTTTGATAAGTCTGTATAGGAACTGGATGTGTCTCAGCCGGTGGCTCATGAGGTATAGGTATCACAGGAAGAGGAAGATCAAATCTTTCAGAATTAGGTTGGGAATAATAATATGGAGTATTTCGAAAAAGTTGACACCTGCATAAATATATTGATGACCGGTACTAGGATCAAAACATTTATATCCTTTTTGGGTTTTAGAGTAACCTAAAAAACATACATTTGATAGCCTGAGGACTCAGTTTATCTGATGGATGAAAAATATGAGCAAAATAGATGCACCCAAAAAGTCAAGGTAAGCGACTAAACAGTGGACTATCTGGATAAACCACTTGAAAGTGGATTTTGTTTTGAAGAACCGATGAGGGCATGGAATTAATCAGTTTATAGGCTATTAAAACGACATTAGACCAAAACCTTTTGGGAATGTTCATGTGCAGCAAAAGTGACCGCATAACCTCTAGGAGGTGTAAGTTTTTCCTCTCGGCGACTCCTCTTTGTTGTGGAGTGTTAAAGCAATTTGTTTGATGGATGGTCCCTTTTGAAGCACATAACACAAAAGTCTCATTTTTGGTATACTCTAGAGCATTATTTGATCAATTTTTTTTAATTGTTTTGCCAAATTGTGTTTGAATTTCTGTAAAAAATTGTTGAAAAATCATCATAAATCAAGATCTGGATTTTATTAAATATAACCATGTCATTTGAGAATGATAATCAACAAAAGTCACAAAATTTTCATAATTGAATCGATTTGAAATCTTACAGGGGGGCCCTATATGTCCAAATGCACTAAATCAAAAAACTTTGGATGACTAGAAAGCAAAGGAAAGGAACTTATATAGTGTTTTCCTAACTCGCAAGCTTCACATTCGAGAGATGTAACATCTTTGCAAAAGGGAACTTCAAGTTAAGTCTTGATAAAGATAAGTGACATAAACGTCTATGCCATTGTAAAGGCACTCGGTTCTGACACAGAATTAGCAGTGATAAAACTTAAGGCAGATGATTCCAGATAGTATAATCCATCTCGTTCATCTCCTAAACCAATCATTCTCGCTGTCCCGTTGTCTTGAAACTCAAAGAAAGCTTGATTAAAAACAACAATGCAATTAAAAGCACGGGAAAGCTTACTAATAGATAAAAGGTTGACAGGAAAATTAGGTATGGAAAGTACAGATATTAGGGTGAAATTGGGATGAGGAGATACATCTCCAATTCCTGTGGCAGGTATGGTAGTGACATTGGCCAATATAATCGGTGAAATTTCATTGGGGTTAGAAAGTAGGGTGGAATTTCCTGTCATATGAGAGTAGGCTCCAGAGTCTATCAACCAAGAATTAGGACTAGAAGAAAGGAAAACAAGGTTACCTGAGTGTGTCAATGTTGCAGTTGAGGTAGATTGAAGAGAGGTTTCAATTTGTTGAAGGCGTTGAAGAATCTGAGTTATCTCGTCTTTAGTAGCCGAACTACTTGGATTTGAAGTTGAAGGTGCTTCAACAGTGTTTGCAGCTTCAGACCAATACGAATTGTTATGATTGTCTGCCCAACCTGGGCTACTATGCTTTGCCCAACATGTTTCTTCGGTATGATTTTGTTTGCCACAGTGGGTACATGTCCTTGATGCTCTTTCAGAGTATGCTGAATTTCTTCCCCTACCACATCCACAGACTGAGGCTCCTCTCCTCTACCTCTAGATGTGAACCCTCACCTGCGACTAGCCACCATTGCTGAATTGTCTTTAGGTGGGGCAGCAATATTCCCTACAGGAGTCATGCGTTGTAATCTGAAGAAGCTTACAGATAGAGATGGTACCTTTTCGCTTGTCAGAATTTTGTTGCTAACGGGATGATAATCTGCGTTAAGACCAGCTAGGAATTTTGCCAATTGTATTTCAGCCATTTGTTCTCGTAATTTTTCAGCATTTGTAGTGAAAGGCTTGTAGACAGCCAATTCTTCCAGTATCCCTTTGTATGCACTATAGTAGTCAACTAGGGAATAGGGATTCATCTCCTAGACTCCTAGTATAATATTGAACCACTTTTCATAGAGATGGTAGACACTGAAAATATTTTTCTCAGCAGAGTAGGTTTCCTTCATATCATCCTAGGTATTCTTGGCAGTGGCATGAAACATGCTGTTGTTAGCAATCTGTGGCTCAACACTGTTCTATATGCAGATTTTAATGGTGGAATCGTCTCTATTCCACGTTTCTAATTCTGTAGCAGATTTCTCATTCGATGTCTCCAATTTTGGTGGGTCTCATGTCAGATGTTTTTCTTTTCCTTTTGCACGTATGAAGGGAAGCTCCAATTGGGACATTGGTAAATGGTTACCGACGCCATTCAGTTTGTTGGTGGTGATTTGAATCTAAAACGATTCGACTTTTGTAGTTTCAAACATGGGGTAGAGATAAGAGGTAGGTTACAGAAGATTTAATGGTGCATAAAAAACACCTATCGGTATTTTTTGTATCTTAATAGCACCAAACCAGCGTAGTAGGCAGCTTTGTGGTGCTGCATCCAAGAGAACAACAAGAACTTTGAAGTCGATCAGAAGAGAGAGAGAGAGAGAGGACTCCCTAGATCAAACTACAGTTCTGATGCCATGAAGCAGTCTAGAACAGAATTCAATCAAGAGACGATGGTGGGAGAGAAAGAGAAGATGGAGAGAGAGGTCTTGTGTGTGTCCTCTCCTCCTCTTGTAATCCTTTATTTCTAATAGAGAGATACAATTCTAAACTATTTTGGAAAGTAAATATCATTCCAAATTTCAATAAAAAGTAGCCAAATACTAATATCCCAAAACTGCTGACTTGCTCTACAAGTAACTTATGGCCCAAGTACTAGATCGACAAGTTAGGAGACCCTTTTATAGTTAATTAACAACCACCTAAATAAAAGAATTCTTCTTGAAATAGAAGACTGATTTATCTATTAGAGTCCTCTTTAAAGAAAGACTCACTACCTAAGCAAATTACAACCAGTAGTAAAGACAAATTCCAATCAAATGCAAACTCCTAAGAGATAGGAACTCTTCTTATAAAAGAGTTTTATCTTATCTACAACTTAACTAATGGAAAATAACTCAAATCACAACTGAAACAAAAAATGGACAAGGACTCTTCTAATCAAGCTAGAATTCTGGAATTTAGATTCAAGCAATAAAATAAGGCCTAAAACACCCAAACTACCCCTGTCATAGGGTTCAACCAGCTTGCTTGGGTGTGCCTTGGGCCTACCTTGGGTTTAGGACAGGGGGGGGGGGGTTAATCTGTGTTCACATCACTGAGTCATAGAAATAAAGATTTTATTTTAAACTAAACAACTAAGGAATCCTCTTGAAAATAGATTGCTTCTAAGACACTAAGATCCCAACATGAGAAAAGGAACTCTTCTTGTAAATAAAGATTTGTAAGAGTCCTTTAAAGAAGACTCCTAAGGACTCAAGAACTCAACCCCAGAATAGGACTTGTAAACTAAACAAGACTCTTGAACATATAAAAGAAAAAATTCTGAAAATTAAATCCAGCAATTTTTTGTGCTAGAATTGACCAAAATACCCCCCTTAGGATGATGGTTTGGCCAGTTGTAGCGGTGCCACTTTGGAGTGGCCTTTGGGCCCACTCCAGGGTTTTGGCAGGGGGAACCCTTGTTCACTTCACTCTGATACAACAACCATAGATTTAGAGGTCCACAGTTCCAATCTAGATGAAGCCACATCCCATAAGCCATCCCATAAGGCACATGTGAATTTTACCCTAACCCTCTTTTTGGAACCTTGTGTTAATTCTGACATGAAAGTCTTGGCAGCTTGGCCGGTCCTCATTTAATTAAGGCTACATCATTTAGTGAGATCTCTTTGGGATCTCAAGCCCATGGTAGAAGATCTCACTCTCGAGAGAGATCTCGCCACCATGAAAAAGAGAGATCTGGACCATCTCGGTGAGATCTCGGTCGAGATATACAACTTTTTGGCGTCAACTCGGTGGCCCATCTCGGTGGGTTTTAGGGTCCCAATTGAGTTGAAACTTGGTATTTAGCTTATTTAAGGCCTTTTGAACACGTTGGTGGCCTTGGATTTGTTAGAAACAACCCTATGTATAATTTCTAATTCTACCCATAGTGTGAAACCGAAATCTAGTAGGATTAGGGAATGCAATGTTATACAACATGTAATATAGAACCTTTAAGGCATATAAATGAAAAGCAAGTATATCAAATGCATCAACTAACTTAAATGTTATAAAATTCCATCCATATGAGTATCACAATCTCAATTTTCAAGAATAAAATAATTATACAACCATTAGAAGTTCTATATAAGTCATTAAATCATAAATTCATAAGACAAGTAGAGAATGATTGATCTTCCTTGTTGTAGATGTGCTAAGAGTAGTTGCAAGTGAAAATTCAGCCAAAATCCACAAAAAAGGTAAAAATTGAGAGTTCCAGTGAGATATGGCGAGATCTCGAGCGAGATATCCCAACTCGCTGCTTTCGCCCTCCATCTCGTCTCGCCAAGCTAAAAAAACGAGATATCTCACGAGATCTCGCGAGATCTCCCACCATGCTCAAGCCTACTCGCTTTTTTAAAGTCGCCAAATTATCCTTGAGTTCGAGCTCTCTTTTGCTAGGTTTCAAGAATACTACAAGGATAAAATTATGCCTGTACCCATATCACCGTAGTTCCAGACAAGTTAATGAAAAATATAAAAAATGTCCAACTTACTTGCGACAGAAAACTTTTAGTATGAATTCACTTTGTGAGTATATCACCTAATTGTTCCAGTTTTTTCTTGATGAAGTGATCATCATCCCATCATGCTTTGTGCGATCATGTTGGACTGGATTATTTCATATGTTGATTGCTGAATTACTTTTACAATGGATTCCCATAGGTAGTTCAACATGAACACCTAAACCTAGAAGGAGTACCTGAAGCCAAAGGAATTCTTCACATGTACCATGCTGAGCAACTACACCTTGCTTCTTGCTCCAACAAGTAACCAAGTTGCCTCTAAAAAGGTGCAATAACTTGAGGTGGATGCCAACCCTCTGGACCTTTACATGGGTAGAAGCCTCAATTCGTAAGTGATTTTGAGGAGAAAAAACAACACGTTCTGTTCGAGAGGACTTTAAATACCAAAAGATCCTATATGCTGCGTTTAGATGAGTTAAGTGACAATGTAGATGTATCTCAAGTACAACATGAAGCATGTGAATTGATAAGTCATGACAATGTAGATTCAAGGTCAGACAGTGTTGTTAAAGCGTCCGCCTCGGCGGTTTTTCAACCGCCTTGTTTGAACCGCTTAATTTACTCGCTTTTTTCCCACCTTTTCGCCTCAGCTCTATTACTTTGTCGCCTTGTGTGCCTTATTGTTGCTTAGACGCTGAAGTAGCTGCTTATTTGACATTTTGTACATAATATTTTTTTTTCAGAACTCTTTTTTTAAATCAAAATTTATACTACAAAGCTGTATATAAATTTAATAGCTTAGTCATTTCGGAATCGAGGCCTAAATTGCAAAGGAACTCCAAGGCCCAAAGTGACATAGGACCTCTACAAGCTCCAGGGGCACTGGACCATACCCTCGTCGGGGCAGCCTCTCTAAACCCTCGCCCATTCATCAAGGAGCAGGACCTCGTGCCTGTTGACAACAGTATGTGAAGCATGAGTCATGCTCAACATCGAGAATCAATGAATTATTAAATGGACAATGACTTTGAAATTGGAATAATGAGATCTATTAATTTATCATGTTGGCCCTATTAGTATATATTCATTGTTATGATGCTTGATGAGATGAACTTATGTTTGTGTTCATTTTTTGGATAATTTTTCATAATAATGATTCTTGAATACTTTTTTTTTGGATAAATGTGACTATTGAATTCTTGTTTAGCTTATTATAAAAAGTAGTTTAAAACTAATTGTATTGAAAATTTTTGACCCAACTGCTTTGGTCACCTTATTGTCGCCTAGGCGCCACTTTGTCACCTAATCGCCTAGACAAAGCCCCAATCGCCTTGACAACCTTGAGGTCAAATCTACACCAATCTAACCATTAGATCTATTCCAAACTTTAGGCACATCATCCTCCCAACCCAAGTTATGAGCATCTAATTTTAAGCTATAAACATTTTCACAAATTTCCGTACTCCTTAAAACCTGGAAACCTCCTACCATCCAGTTTAGCCATCTAAACCTACCAAACCTAGAGGATGATTATATCATTATCTACATTCCCTCAAAGTTCTAGCCCACTCTGACCACTGTGGACCCTTGTTCCTCTTCCCCAAAGTATTCTTCCTATATTTCTAAGGTGCACCCATTTCCCCGTACCAGTTTTTGGATTGACCCCAAATTGTTCACAAATTACAGATTACGATACAAACATGCCGTTGGATACTCAATGCACATACATCCTAGGAACCCATTTAGATTACTTCCTATGTTCACTATAGAGACCCCATAAACAAAATTTAGAAAAAAAAACCTTTCTTGGACCCATTTTAGTTGGTTCTCTGAAACAATCTTTGTAGTTGCCCCTTGGCCCCCTCATTGATTTGATACTATATCACTAGTTGACCAAAATAATTTTGGACTCCAAAAGAACTTATAAGATTATTATGTAACTTCTCTTGCATGGAGTGCAACCAGAAGTCCTAAATATTACTAATTTTAAATGATTTGACAATCCTACTACAGCTTAAATTGGACCCAAGATTAGTTTAACCTATACCAACAGGGTTGTCCAACCAGCTAACATAAAAGGCTTTTAAGTAAGACCTAAAAAATTAAACTGATTGTGGGAAATGTTTGGTATCCTATCGATGTACCCTTGTTTTGTGTCCATGAAGTTGGCTGATTACAAGGTAAACTCAGTCAATGAAGGCCCATCCCTTTCATATAAGAACCTAGGTCTTTTTCTGAGAATAGAAGTCATCTTTGTTGCTGGATCTACATCACAAGTCATCATGGAATGATCATCTACCAAATTGACAGAGTAAGAATTGCCTAATCTATATCTAACACAAAAAGGACCCCAAAAATTAAAATGAACTAATAAAATTAAAGAGAAATTACAGGCTATACTATGACTAGAGAATGAAGATATATGATGCTTTTCCAATTCACATGCTTCATGTTGCAAGGTAATCATAGACCCAGAACTTGAAATCATGAGCTGAAGTTTGGATAGAGGACAATGTCCACAAGATGAAATGCTACCAAAGAGGAGTGCTAGTAAAATATGCAACTAGATGCTTCAGTGCCAATTAAGTATTATATGCTTTGACTGTCCAAGCCCTCCACCAATCTTCATCCTGCTCTGCAGATCCTAAGAAGCAGAATAAAAGGGAAGAATTTCATGGAATTAGAGAGAGAATCATGGAGTAGAGGTAGATACATTAGACAATCACTGAATCATCATCTTTTGTCTTAATATTTTTCCCCTTTCTTTTCTTCTCTTAGCTACCAAAATAGGCTTAGTGGTCAACTCGTCTGCGAGAATACTAAGGAAGAGTTAGTGAGGTTTCACATAAATAAAACAGGCTAAGGTTAATCATCATATGACAGAAACAGCCAAAATCAATGATCCACAGAGTGGTAATAGATGAAGTGAAAGCAGAGTTATTTGTGTGGACTAAGTAGTAGTGTAGTGGAAGCCTTAGGGGCTTCAGGTTGTTGAAGAGATTGAGAAGCATAGCATAGTCATCATGAGTGGCATTAGATCTATTGGGACCTATCAATGTAGATGGTAAGTGTGGAGTTGCTAGATAAAGCTTAGGACAGCAGTTTGATAAGTCCCCTTGCCATTGCACGTATTGTGGAAAGCAAAACCATACTATTCATACGTTTTAGGGGAATCATGGCAAACATGATTGGGGTAATGAGATAACTAGTACTAGATTTAGTAATAATATTGCTGCTATCATTGAACTACGCCTAGTAGAGCATGATTGAAGTTATAAATCTCAGTTTCAACACTGTTTCTGACCAGCCAGAGACTGAGAAAGTCTTGGTTGGTTAAAATATAGAATTTTGGGGCTTGTATGTGTGTCTATATTTTTAGGTATTTCTTCTTGTTTTGCTACTTGTTTTTTATGTTTGACCATATCCATGAAATAATCTCATAGAAAATACTCAAAATAATTCTTGTTTGACTCAATTTAATATTGTATATTTTTTTGGGGCATGGTGTGGTTAATATTTGAATGGAATATAACTCCATAAATATAAGTTAGATTTAACTAATCTTGATTTCTGTAAAAGCTTGTTTGGAAGGTTTTCCAACAAATCTAAGATTGGTTGAATTTCATTTATAATATTGAAGGAGTTATTTTCCAATAGAACTCAATTTAGTGTGCGCAATACCATGTAGAATCACTCTAAATGATTGTATTCTTTTATACATAAAAAAACTTGTGAATATTTTCACACATTTGGGTTTTAGCAATGTTTTACTGTATTAAGACTTATGAATATTTTAAATTCAACAACATTAGAAAATTGAAAAATGAACTTACCATTGAAAGTCCAGCTTTTGTTCTTTACCTGGGGGTTGACTTTTTTTCCTTTTTAGAATTTGTTTTATAAGTAATTTATATTAGACTTGGATTTTTTTTTGCTAGTTTTGAATAATGTCTCAAGTATAATGATACCAGGTATAAATTATTGACCGTGGGAGGATGTCACCAGGTTTGTAGGAGTAGCACAAGTTAGTCTTGCTAAAACGTAGTTCATTTTCGCAACAATACTAAAGGCATCTTGGCCACCAATTTGGCCTTGTATTGTATTGTATTGTTGTGAAGGGTAGTTTAGGAGGGAAAAATCCCTCCTAGGATTGTACTAGCTAGTGCTAGTGTTAAGTCTTTGAGAGGGATGATTCCCTGTCCTTTTTCCTTTTCTTTCTGTGGTTGAACCCCTTTTGTTCTAGTTTAATTCTGCTTTTATTTCCTCAGGTGTAACTCTATAAATACCCCTAGTGGACTAGTGGATTCTGATTAAAGAACAAATTATTTTGAAAAATCTTCTCATTATGCTTTTTTCGTTTTTAACACATGAAAGGTTCTGAGAAATACAAACTTTGTAAAATTGAAAAACTCACAATCGTAAATCATAGTCTTAGACTAAACATATATTATTCTCATAGCCATACAAGATCATTTAAGCCTAACAAAGCAAAAAAAGAAAGGGGGAAGTTTGGAACAAACCTTGCAAAAACCTTCCAAAATACCCGAAAGAGTAGCAAATCGTGTGATGGAAGGCAAAGGAGTGACTGAAATTGGGTTGAAAAATGTTTTGAAAGCACAAAAAATCAACAAAAAAGGGGCTGGGGTCAAAACAACCTTCGCGAAAGCCTCGAGTTAAAACGTCCGAAATCTCGTAGGTTTCGATTCACCACAGGTTTCGTCTCAGTACTGTGGTACCATATACCTTTTGTCTGATGGTAAAAACCCATTTGCAGCCTAGTGGTTCTTTTCTCATCAAGACAAGAAACCAGTTGCAAAGTATATCATTCCTCTTAAAGGCATGCATTTCTTGAACCTTAACTTCTTTCAATTTGGTTCTAAGATAGATTCATTCCTGTCATGTGGAATAGATAAAGAGGATAATGAGGACATAGAGGCACAATACTAAGATGATAATTGACTCATTGGACACAAAAATCAGAATCGATTGCAAGATACATGATCTGATGCCTTTGCTAATAGCAACGAGAAAGCCATCATCACCAGAACCAGATGCAGAGGAGATATTACCAGATGAGGCATAGATTATCATGTTGTGGCAGGTATCTACCTCAGGAGGCATAGATGGAGATGGGAAAATAGGACCAGGCTGGTCTGGCTACTTTTCTTTCAATTGATTTTTAGTAATAATTTTCATATCACTTGTAATTTGCCTCGTCTTCTGAAGACAAACAATATGAATCACAAAAGAGGTAATAGCACTCAACCTAATTTAACCACTTATCGTTTCAAAGATGAAGAAGCTACTTTTGTACTCAACCTAATTACCTATGTTCAAGGTCATTATGGTTACATGTTAAACAGAACCCAATTGGAGTCAAACTCAGGATCTCACGCTTCCTTAGGCTATGATTCCTTGCCAACCCAACTACGCTGTTGGGGTTATTATTAGTTTTTTAAATATTAAACATATTAAAATTTAGCTCCATCTATCAGCTTCAGTGCAATGATATTTAGTTTTACAATACAGTTGATTCTGTTTTTCTGGTTTTAATGTTGACTGTCAGCATTGCAAAGTTAATTGTCATGCGATGTAGACATTTTATGCATAACAAACATGTCAATGATTCTTGTTGTGTGGGTAACATGAATAACATATTGGTCATTGGTTGTTTTCATCCATTTTGATTCTAAAAACATATTTCTTGCTGATGTGATATATGATACATTGTTATTAAACATCGCTGCAATACATTGGTTGTCATTCATCCATTTTATTTATTTATTTATTGCGCAAAAGAAAAAAAAACATGTACACTTTGTGTTTCTAGGCGAAGCCAGGGGACACTTTGTACAGCTTATCATGGCCTTATGGGCTTGGCAGTCACTCTTATAACATCTTGTATTTAGCTCTTCTTTTTTTTTTTTTTTTTGGGGGGGGGGGGGTTCTTTTACATTATCAAAATTTATTCCCCTACACAACATATTATCGGTGGTTCACTTTGCTTTCATCAAGTATGTTATTATTTTAACATTAAAAGAAGAAAAAGACCTAATCCTAAAAAGGATAAAATTGATTTGAGTCTTATTATGAAGGAGATGAACTTACTTTAATTTGTTTTTTCTTTATGATAATTTTGCATAACTATGACTCTTTAATGTTTGTTTAGCTTATAAGTAGAATTCTGACTTTATTATGCTATTTGTGCCACATAAAATGGTTGTTAATGACAATGCAGTTTTGCCAAAGCGATGCCATGCAGCCACCTAATCAACAAAGCGCTTATGGCAGCCCTTATATGTCATGGTTGCCTAATTGCTTTGATAACCACGATATGATAGTATGGAATAACAAGGACATTTTTAATTGACAGGACACCTATAAGAATTGCATTAATGGTCTTCTCCTGGAGATTAGGGGGACATGGCCAGATTTACTTATAACAGTCCTCATTGATGAGTGGAAGAAATGCAAAAGAGGTGCATAACTAAATTTCATATTGTTCTGGTAGATTCAAACACATTTCTTGGTTTGCTTTGTGTTCATGCTTATTGGTTTTCCTGACTTCTAATTGCAGCAATAGAGGCCTCATCTCCACTAAAAGAACCAAGGCACATCCTCTTGCCATCAGAAAAGAGTGATATACAAGGTTCTATCATCAAATTTGTATTTGTAAATTTTGTCCTGCTCTTTCTAGAAATTTAATGATGTTGTCTAATAAGAGGATTTTGTTCAGGTGAATCGTCAGTTTCTCTGGGAGAAAGAATGTGTGAAATGGTGAAGGTGACTTTCACACTGACTTCAATTAATTCTTGGTTGAAATGTGTTAAACTATTTCCTTCATGTAATAACGCTCTAAGTATCTTAAAAGCCCATTCAGTTTTGTCGTTCGCACAATGAATCCGCTAGGAGCACAACTGTTGCTTTTCTATTGCCATCCAGTATATCCCATTACCAATATGCTCCATGAACTAACTCCCTTGAGTTGATTGATCAGTAAAGCAGTAGAAATTGGCCGACAACATAAAGCAAGCACCAACTGAGCCAGTGATGACTGGACTGCATTCAGTCTTTCCCCTTTTGATTTGCCTAGTTACTGAAGAACTCAGCCTATTCACTACTGTAAGGTGTCAGCTGCTTGGATACTTCCATAAAAATGATGAAAGAAATACATACCATGAGAAATGAATCATGAAAACTGAAGGATGAAGGTAAGACAAAAGAGGATAGCCAAGAAAATCAGCAAAACATTAACTACATGGTATCAATGATGTGGTTCCTTGATGGTCTTTATTCTAGATCATTTGATACCAGACCCAAACAATGTGTCATTCTTCACAAGATTATGGTCCTCACCTGTGATTAAAGCACTCCTCTTTACTAGCTCATTTCCTGGCCTAAATTGTACATCACCATACCACCTTTGAAGATGTTCTTGGAGCTTACCACTAATTGGGGCTGCTTCCTTAGCAGCTCAAATTCGTCTCACTTTATCCTTCCGAAGTTCATTGTGGGTCCACCTTAGCATCCTCATTTTTGCAACATGAATTTCTTTTGGGTGAATAAATAATCATTACCAAGGGGAAGGCGGTGTGGGGGGCGCAACAGAAACTTCAATGCATGGCACTTGTCTAACTACTCAACATTCTCTGCCCCATACGTCATTGCTGATCCAACAATAATCCTGTAGAATTTTGCATTAAGCTTTTAGGAGATGTGGTGGTCTCACAATACTATTGTCAACCTTATTATTACTCTGTTGTTGACCAACCAATCTTGAAGCCTCTTGTTTCTAGGTTGCTCTCTACACCTTGTAACTTAGGTTTTCCATCCACCAAAACAATTTCATCAGTGAACAGCATACACTAATCACTATAGTACCTTGTCATGGATTTTCTTGGTTAGTTCACTCACAATGGAATAAGGGATTTGGGTTGATCCTTGATGCAATTCAGCCATGATTGTGAATTTCTTGCTCTGCCTTCATGTAGATCTCAAACTAGTCACCACATCACATACATATTTTTAAGAGCAACTTGCTCTGACACCCTAAAACAGAGGCCTTAAAACACTAACACTCTATTTTATGTTTCATGAGCAGAGTCACCCAAAGTTGAACTTACTTTGGACACATTGATCCTATCTGTTAACATTTTCCGTTAAGCCATCATTTTATTTTTTATAATTCCTAAACAACCCTCACCTTAATCTCCTTGGATTTATAATTAATGGAAAAAAGAAAAATAAATAAGAAGCCACGTTGTCTTCTTCTTTTGATTCCTCTCTGCTTCTGGAAACAGTTTGCTTGACATATTTAAATAAATATCTGGTGTTCTCTGTGAGGGAACGAGGAACAGTTCATTAATCCTGTAATAGAAGACAAGAAGTCTGTCATTTTGCTCTCAACACAGAATTGGACTTGAGATTACCCACCTAAGAGGCTAGTATAAAGCAAAGAGGGCTACTTCAACCTCTGGAGAGTTTTCTCTGCACTTTTTGAGAGTTAAAATATCCAGACTTGCTGAGCTGAAACAGCTTGGTTCAACTAGGTTTGCTATAGATTAATGAGTTACGTTCTTATTTGAGTTATTTCCCAATACCCCATGAAATTCCATGGAAATGTCTCGGCTTCATTTGCAAGTGCCTAGATGGATAGAGATTGAAGCTGTTACCTGGACATGGCAGAGCCAGAGCTACAAACCTAAGGTGAGAAAGAGATTGAGAGAATGCATTTAATCAACTGAAATTCCACTTCTTAGCTCGTTCCACACTTCCTCTAAGAGAACTCTTTTCTTTTTTCACAACAAAGATGGTGGCAGTTGTAAGGGTCCAGGGTTGCTCCAGAATATCTCTTCTCATCCCTTTGCGAACACAACATGTCCTGTCTTGTTGAATGTGCTACTTGCTCCAGAATATCTCTTCTACTACCCTCTAACTTGTCTGAAATTGCCTCCCCCCCCCCTTTTCTACTTCTACTGCAGAAATAAAAAACCTGCTACCAATGTTTTTTTTAAGGGATAATTACTGTTGCCCCCTTGTACTCTGATTTTATTACTACTTTATCCCCTGTACTTTTTAAAATTGCTAATCCAACCTTTAACTTTGTCTACAATTACTAATGCCCCCCTACCGTTAAGCTCAATTAGTTTACTGATGATGTGGCATCTATATATTTTTTCAAAATCCCAAATATAACCCTGCAGTTATCTCTTTTTTTATTTACTCTTTTGTCAAGTTATAATACTACCTTAACTATGGGGAAAAATTAACTTTTAACTAACTTTTCTTTTCTAAAAAGAAACCACTGAATAAAGGAAAGATTTGATTTTTCTTTTCTAAAAAGGAATCACCGAATAAATGAAATATGTGATTAAATAAAACTTAAAATATAAACTAAAATATTAGAAAATATCAAATGTAATTCAAAATTCAAAATTGAAAATCACCTGATATATGCTAACCATTATGCATGTTACCAAATTTTCTATCAATTAACATCTTGTATGCTAATTTATTTGTAAAACTTCCATTATTATGATTGTGAAAATTTTAAGTGGAATAGGAGAGGTCCCACCAAATCCAAAATTGATTCTAAAATACAAGATTTTAAGGATATAATTGACATTCTATATAGTTTTTATAAATGAGGGTAATGTCATATTTTTGACTTCTTAATTTTAATGAAGGGCAAAATAGACATTACATATTTGATGTTAACAGCCACTTAACACCGTTAGAAGTGAGGGGGGCAATAGTAATTTCAAAAAGAAAGAGGTTTGATTAGTAATAAAACCAAAGTACAAGGGGGCAATAGTAATTATCCCTTTTTTTAATTAAAAAGGGGGAAAAAGAAGAAGAAGAAGAAGAAGAAGAAGAAGAAACAGAAGAGGGCATATGGTCTTTATATTTAGTCATAACCCTTCTGTGGAAGGGTAGAATGGTTTTATCGTCTCTGTTTCTAACCATTCTAACAGAAAAGGGGACGGATGCTTTTGAAACTGAAAAAGACGTGCCAATGCATTAAGGTGTCTATTTTTAATTTCATCTATATCAGTATTCTTCACCCTTCTGTTCACTAGAACCTGCTGGATTATATACTTCCAGGAACTTTGTCATAGGAACTGCATGGAGATCCTTCCTGCTACCTCTATGTTTTTCTATGAGCCTACCCAAGAGGTAGATGGTACCTTTTGCTGTAGATCCACTTGGCATAAAACCAAATTGGTTTGTTGAGATTTAAATTTGTCTTCTCAATCATGCTTCAATAACCTTCTTCTGAAGTTCCATAGTATATCTCATTCCTTGTCCTTCTATAGTTATTGTAGCCTTAGACAACAGCCCAATTTGTGTAAATAGGAACTACAACACTTCTCCTCCATTCATCTAGCATTTCACTATTGATCATGGATCCAAGACTTGTCAAGATCTTGATAATATCTCAATAGTTTTAGATATGAAGAGGAGATGAAGTTATAAACCTTACATTTCCCCAACCCAACTGAGGTCTTGGATATCTCAGTAATGTCTTGGATATCTTGGTCCTATTCTGGATTTTTGGTGATCTCAGATTCTCAGTTGAGTCTTGGTGTGCTTTTTGTTGGAATTTTACTGTAGTTTTTATGCTTCCTACCTTTATTTGGCTGCAATTTTGACGGAAAAAGAAAATTACCGTTACTTGGCAAGATCGAGGTCCAACTCAATTTTCTAGTCTGCCAAGTTGGCCTCCTAATGTACCCATGGATTGAGGGTCAACCAAGGCCGAATGCTTCATAATAAACCAGAACCAAACACAAGGGGATTCAAATCTCAAAGAAGTGACTGTTTTAAGGTTTTGATGGTGATAATGATGTACAGGTCCTAGGGATGGATTACTGTAGCTTTGGGCTTATTTGGTGTAATCCTAAAATGATGTGAACTGAATTCAGGACCACCGAAAGAAGGCCCAGGGAGGTTACTAATCCCCTAAATCCCTAACAGCAACCCCAGAAATTTCGGCCAGCATAGAGGTATTTTGGTCATATTTGGTCCCCTAGTCAAACCTAATCTGACCTAGTTTGATTCAGAGTCCTGTTAGGAGTTTAGATCTGTTTCTATTTTTAAATTTGGGTCATTGGTTGTTATGTAAAAAGTGTCCTAGTCTAGTTAGGAGTCCTAATTATAGAAAGATTCCTTTAATTGGATCCAATATGTTAGTAAGATCCCAATTCCTACTTTGGTTTTTGAATTTGGTTTTGTTTTGGTCAAGTTATTGAAGGTCCCAATTAGGTTTGGTGTCCCAATTACAGAGGCATTCCCCTAGTTACAGTCCACTTCTTAAATGGTTTCCAGATCTATGCTTGTTTGGCAATTTGGATCATCCTAGGATGAGATATGATAGAATCTTTGTTTGAATGTGAGTCTCAAGTCTAGTTATAGAGTCACCTTCTTTTGTTGAGCCCTAATATAATTACACACATGTAAGGCTATAAATAAAAGCCTTACAAGCTTGTAAAAGGCAGATATTGATTAATGAATGAAATTGAGATTTTGGAGCAAAGTCAAAGTCACAGGTTCCCTAGAGGGGAACTTTTAGCTACTGTTTGAGAGAGTTTTCTGCAGATATATGTAACTCTTATGATAAACCCAACCCCAGTCCTAGTCTTTTCTCTTCCTTTTCTCCCATCCACAAGCTCCCTGCCCAAACCCTAAATCCTGTAAGTACAGCATTATTCTCCCATGGAAAATCATCCCTCCCCATCCCCCCACCATGTGGCAGCAAGCCTAGCCCTCCCTCAACACTATTTCCCTCACCCAATCCCCAATGTTAGTTTATCACTCCCAGCCCCTCTCTTCTTTCTTTTCTTCTTCCTCCTCCTAGCTTGTGGCAGCATAGGAAACCAATGATCTAGATTTCTCTAACCCCTTACCAAATACCCAGCTCCTTTATGAATTAGACCACCCTTCCCCTACCCTCCCTTCGATCTTCAAGGCAGCCCCCTCCGTTCCCATAAACCCTTGAAATCCCTAATCTTCATCTTCTTCTTTAGAAACCCTAAAACTGGAAACCCTTGATTCTCCTTATCCTCTCATCCAAACCTAACCCCCTTTTAGGATGATCTTCCCTAACCCTACTTGACACTCGAACCTAACCCTAGTCCTAGCTCAACCCCTAGAAACCCTTGAACTTAAGAAACCCTACTAGACCCTGCTGGGGCTACTAGACCATATGTTAACTTAGTTAAATTAGAATTATTTATAAATTGATAAGTAATTAATCAAGTATTCCACTAACAACCCTAAGGTATCAGGGCACAAACTTATGCTGCATTTGGATTTTAGATCTTCTTGTGGCCACTAACTTATGCTACGTGTTCAGTTTTCAATGGGTTAAAAATCAGGGTTTGGTTAGGGTAATTAAATCAATGCGTGCAAGTCAAGCTTGGAAGAACCTCAAAATGATATGGATTGAGATAATGGGGCTTATTAAGCCCAGATAGTGTTGACCAAGGTTTGGGTTTAGGTTTACATCTCTTAGATACAGTTAAGTTTTAGACTGACTAAACCCCTTGACTCCCCATCCTTATTCAGCTTGACCAAACCCTATTCTCCCTTCCCCTAAACCATAATACTAGTCCTCAAGAAACCGTAATTGCAAGGTGTATTATGTCTTGAGCGATGTATACCTTGAAAGACCCTATTAAAAGGTTATTAAACCTTAGTTTACTGCTGATTTTCTTAGAAGAGGATCCTGAGGTGAGCTTGAATTTAGGGCTTTTATCAATCAATTACACCCTAGATGGCTAGATCCCTGGTTCACATCAATATGGTATCAAAGCTAGATTGAGTTAGCAATAGCTAGAGCCATGGGTGAATAAACATACAACTACAGAAAAGAACTGGAGGATCATGAAGAAAAGTACTTTGGATAGTCTAAAATCCTGGTAGCGGAAACTGAAGTAGAAGACTGGAGAAGAAGCTGCGTCTTCTATCCCAGACTCTAATCAAGAGAATTCCCAACCAAGGTAATTGTGGACAGTGGTTGTGGTGTTACATAGTATTTGAAAATTTCTTTAACGGGGAGCTAAACTCAGAACTGAAGACCATTCCCAACCTTATCAAGTATCTCTCCCCAATGATGACCAACTAAAAGTTAAATTGAGATCCCTAGTGCCCATTAGTCTCCATTTCCTACTAAGGAGATCTGGTGACATGTGGTTCCAATGAGGTTGTCTGATGTTATCATATAGAGCCTTGGTTGTAGGGTAATGAGTCACACCATCATGGATAGGGAAAATACTTGTAAATTGTTCATAAGGGCCAGAAAATTGTCCTCCATCCTCTAAACCTTCCTGAAGAGATTAAAAAGAATGGGCCAAACCTGTCAGAAGGACTCCAATACCCAACCACAGTACTTGGTAGTTCCACCTAAAGAATCTAACCAATAAAGCAACCAGAGCTTAACTCCATGACCAGAGGATGGACCCTCTCCACCTATCCAGAAGCTCCTTTTGAAGTTAGTGCCAGAAGAGACTGACAAGGATAACAATGCTAAAGTAGTGAAGGATCAATAATTGACTCAAGCCCTAGATGACAAGGCCATGGCAGTTGAAGAAGGTGCTACCAAAGCGTACAAGGACATGGCTGGAACTATAACACCAGCTAGAGATGTGCTCAAAGAAATACCTTCTCTACTAGAAGCTCACCATGTCCTTAACGTTGGAAGATAGAGAGTTGCTGCTCACAATTTTCAAAGTGACACTAGGAGAGTTACTTGATCTAGCCCCTATTCCATTCGATACCCACCAAGCCCTTGTAGAACTTCTTGATGGAATCAAATTGGCCTCATAGGGGTTCGGCCAGCCCCTAATTGTGCCATCTTGGTTGGGCCTTTTCGGCCAGGGGGAAGTTTTGTCCTTCAATCACTCATCCCATCACCAAGTCTTCCTGGGGTTCTAATGGCTACCCTTTTGCCTTTGCTAGAACTTCTACCCTATTTGTACAAGTCATCATCTTGATCCGCATAAAGTTTGTGTTTCCTTCAAAGTCCCATTTTCCTTGTTAGCACATTTGTGCCTACAAACTCCTAGTTTAGTCTCCACCATCATATCTTAGGGTGCATTGTCCCTCCTCGTATGCTTCTGTGGACTAAGGCACATATCCAAGACCACCAGTCAATCTAGGTTCTTTAAGTCTCTCTGGGAATAACCTTGTAATCTTTACACAACATTCTGCCTGTCCTTTCAGTTAAGAAGAAATCTATTTGACTGTTCCCATTTTTGCAGGTAACAAAAGGAAACAAAGGGTTCACAATTGCTAGATCACAGGCTACTGTAAAGTCTAGGATTGTGGTCCCCTCATTCGTCTCCCCAACCTTTAAGCCTCCATGTATAAACCTTCATATCCTTTGTAATTGCTCCCGACGTGGCTGTTCATGTTACCTCCAATAATAATTGATTCGTCCTGTGCAAAACTCCATAATAGATCATCTGTGACGTCTCAAAATCAAACTGATACTTTCATCCAATTGGATCTGGTTTTGCAAGCACAAGCTCCGCTGACAACCTCTTTCTCCAACACTAATGTGAGTCTATAATCCTGTCACCATTCTTTTGACCTTCACTAATCTTCCTTTAGATCTTTATCCACCCATTATCTCCAAATCATTTCTATTACTTTGGTCTCCCAGATACAAATGTTCGAAGTCGTCCATCAGTTTACCTTTGTTTCCCTTTCATCTAGTCTCTTGGATACATGCTATGCTAATACTTCGTATCCTTATAGCATCTATCAACTGTAGGATCTTACCCATTATTGATTTAATGTTCTAGGACGGTAATCAATTCTATGATTCTGGGTTGGCATAGTACCTCTAACTTTCCCTTGCCTACTTAATTCCCACATCCAGTTGTCAACGGAATGCGTCAAATGAGGGGGATGCCCTAGCTGGGGAAGGACGAGAACACTTTGTACACCTTTCCGTAGATGCAAACCAATGCATACATTTTCCGGCTGAATATAGAGTGCTGGTGCCACATCTGTTTTACCACTAGAAGAAACTTGATACATAGTAGATAGATTTACAAAAGGGTATAAACTACTAATGCAAGGTAGCTGTATGGTACAAAAATCCATCAAACTGAACAAATAGCGATGATTAGTGTTATCAAGGCAACAATGCGTCATGCCAAACACAATAAAACAGCTGGATATGTGCAGTTAATCAGATATATAATAATTTTAGCAAATTAAGTTACAAATTTGTTATATTTCTAGGAGATGAACAGAGATTGGACCGAGAACAAATAGTAGTATGTTCCGTAGGTGGATGGGCAAGATTAGTAACAAACAGTAATAACATTGAGTAATAGGTATTAAATTTAATAGCCAACAAAAAGATAATAGCGAAACAATAGTCTAATCTTAGAGGGTATGAAATTCAAATCAACAGACAAAATGAGTGACAAAACAATAAGAGAATATGGTATACTTACCCAATATCGAACGAAACTATAAAAGGGTTGCTTACAAAATTCTAGTCTGTCCTTTATTTTCCATTGGTAAATCTAGACATGCTAACAAAAATCCTTCTAAGAAGACAACAGATAGTGGATTCTCTCTCCTAAATGAAGCACAGAAAGTAAAGAATGCCAGCCCCAACCAACATATTAGAACCTTTGATTCTTTATATACGCATATGCATCAGTTACTTATGGCCGTTCCTTCCAATTCCGTTTATAAAGTACAAAATGGGGATGGCCATTCCTCACCATTCCGTGTATAAAGTGCAAAATGGGGAAGATGGGTCTGCCCCTTGTATTTTTCTATCTGAAATGAGTCTCAATGGGGCATTTCTTAATGTTATTACATGCACATTATTTCTATACCTTGAATTGGTGGATATTCAACTATACTTATCCACAGGTCTGTAGCTAACATTTTTTCTTTTTTTCTTTTTCACATATAGGTTTTTGTACTTCTTCATCAACTTCAAGTCTTCTCCCTTGGAAGGACATTACCTGATCAGCCCTCTATTCTTTCTCCAGCTGATCTCCCAACAACCTCTCGGGCTAAAACTGCTGGACTGGATGCCTTGAGTCCAAAACCTGGCACTGAGATAAAATTAGGTCAGTTTTTTGTGTTAATTGATCATTCAACTTACTACGAATTGAATGAACAACAAAAGAGTTATTTCTTGAAAATGTCTTCTATTTTTGCAAAGGGTTTTTTTATTAAGGTCTTTCACTTATAAATCATGCTGCTTGTGGCCATATGCAGTTGATGCTGTGCCGTGTAGAATTGCATTTGAGCGGGGAAAAGAACGTCATTTTTGCTTTTTAGCAATATCAAGGGGAACACTCGGCTGGGTTTTACTTGTAGAAGAATTACCCCTCAAGCAGAATTTTGGAATTATCCGTGTTGCTGCGCCTTTGGCTGGCTCTATGGTATGTATGTCTGTCTACAATTCTGAGTTTCTATATGCAGTGTGGTTCTCTCTGGTGCTTGTTCAACCACAGTTTCCTCTGTTCCATGTTAACAGTCACTGAAACCATGAACGAAATTTAGTAATATTTCCTTCTTTTATTTTTTTCCCTTCCTTTTTGCATATATAATTTTTGTGCGAAATGTTACAAAATAAAGAAGACAAATTTGCTAAAGACAGCAAGGACAGGAAGAAAGAGATGGAGGAGAAGACTTTTTAATGAAAGAATAGACACTGAACTCTCCCACGGTAGCATCTTTCATTTATAATGGAAATAAGAGTTGAGAATGAAGATAGCATGGGAGAAAAAAGAACTAGTTGCAGCCAAACCTGTAGTCTTCAATTAATTTCGAGAAAATAAAGGGAGAACACATAAAAAGGGTTAGGGATAGACCATATAGACCAAAATACCCGCAAAGAGGAATCTCAGGAATAGCACCTGAAATTAATCCTTTTCTAGAGATACATATGCTAACACTTCTCCCTCAAGCTGTAGCATATATAATTTTCATGCCCAGCTTTTTAAAAGTATGTTCAGTCCTCTGATTACCGACTTAGTAAAAACCATGGTCCAAGATCTCAATCTTGATGCCCAACTTGCTCCCTTGAAAAAGTGAGTTGGGATGAGATCTCTCTGAGTTGGATAATTTCCTTTTGGAGAAACCAAAGCCAAATTTGAGTGGGAAGCAATAAATTATGATACAATTCCAAGATATATTGAGATCTTGCTTAGATGTGAGCAAGATCTTTCCGAAATTTGATTGGGGTACCGAAGTATGACCAAGGTAGCTGAGATATTATTAAGATACCCAAAATATAACCAAGATATGATTGAAATCTCAGTGAGATTTGTTAATTTCTCTCACCAATCGGCTCTTTTCTCTTGGCTAAAAAAGCAAGATATCTCATGAGATTTCATGAAATCTCAAACAATGGTAATAGTATCTGCGAGTCATTCTCTAGTTATGACTTGGCTTGGAAGAGTCAACTCATTTTGCATCTTCTCTTAGACCAAGTGATAGTCAATTTCATTGTGCTTCTTTTCTTATGGAACAATAGATTGTAAGCAAATATGAATTACTACTTGATTATAGCACCACAATTGCATAAGTATAGGCACTATAAAGCCCAACTCAGATAAACGTTCATATACCCACATCAATTCACAAGTCAATTGGGTCATTGGTTTATATTCTAATTCAGAACTACAATGAGCAAGCGCGCTCTGCTTTTTCCTCCAACGAATATGCAATATCCGGTTGTTGATCCTGCCTAGCCAACAACAACAAAAACCTTCAATTCTAGTTTGCCCATGATATTGAGAACTTCTAACTTGTGTTAGAGAGACATGGTCAGTCTTTATTCTCAACAATTATTGAGAATTGTGCTGCCTTGGTGCTCAAGTTGTTGAGTTTCTAATTTTAAAGATGGTGAATTGGTTCAGAAGTTTTGGAGAATTTGAGTCACAAACTTTCCTTTCTTGGAAAAGGTCCCTTGGTGATCAAAGCTTAGGAAAGTTAGAAAGTATGGTTTATATTTTCAACAGAGATTCTATTTTCAAATTCTTTCTAATTTCATGTACTTTCCTTGTTGGTTCTTTCAATTTTTGACAGATTCATAAGTCCATGAGATGTATTTATTATTTCCCTTTTTAGAGGGCATGATGGCTTGCTTCTCAAGTTGTAATCTAGACAATTGAGATCTATAAATAAGAGGCCACGATTCTAGAAGTTCTAAGTGAAAGCCGCATCGCATTGTTGCTGCTTCATCTCTTTCTTCTTCTCTTCTTACTTCTTTCTTTCCCACGGCTGCACCTCCGTAGAGGATTTTGATGTTGTCAGATGGTATCTGAGCCATAATTTATTGCTATTTTGAGAGTTGTTTTTTAGTTTGAAGAACAGAACCCTAGTTCAATGAAGACGATATACTATTCATTGAACTAGGGTTCCCATAAAGATGCCAGAAAAAAAAAATTAAAATAAAAAAATATCAGTACTTCATTTGCAGTTTTTGGAGCTGTGTTTTGGAGGTTTCAGAAGTTTGCCTTGCGGTTTCACTTGGCCTTGGTGATTTTGAATTTTTTATTTTCGAAGTTCTTCAAAGGAGGAGGGAGAAAAAAAAATCCTGCAATATATGATTTGGATATTTCTGCAGTACTGTGCAATATATGCTTCATTGTGCTTTGATTTTTGAGATTTTTTAGATCTTCTGTGATTTGCACCTCTAATCTGGGCTCATTGAGAGATCTGCAACCTGGTTCTGAGATTTGGATTTGCGATCTTTTCTATGTTGAAGTTTGTTCTTGGTCGTCTTCTTGGTTGGTGTTTTCTTGATTTATAAAAAATAAAAAATAAAAGATAAAGGTTAAAGAAGAAGAACAAGAAGAATGAGGAAGCTTTGATGGAGTCAATTGCATGATAGAGTTGTGTCAATTGTTGAATCTGCATCTTCTTTAACTTGTGCATCATCTCATAGAGGTTTACTTCTAATTTACAGAACCTAACAAAAAGGGATTAATTGTTGGTTATTGATATGTGGTGGTTCCCCCCCCCCCCCCCCCCCCAAAAAAAAAATTAATAATAAATTATTCAGTGGTTCAAGTGTGGTTTGGTTTGCTGATTTAAGAATAGAGATTGGATAAGGGTTCAGCTTTTGGTTCTAATTCTGATTTACTTTTTGGGTTCAACTGTAGTTCAAATCCTGGTCTGTTTTCTAACTCTATTCTATTCCTAATTCTAGTTTCTTCTTTTGTTCCTGATTATGGTTTATGATTGTGTTCTCTGGTTTTGTTCTTGATTCTGGTTTCTGATTCAGTTTTCGGATCTTGTTCCTGATTCTGGTTTCTGATTGTTTCCTGATTCCTAAACTTGCTTTATTTTGGGCTCCATGTAGAGTCTCGCGAAATCTTCCTTCTTTGCCTTCAATTACATCTGAAAACGACTTGTAAACTTTATTATGACCATCCAACTCATTAGTTTACCCCCATCTATCTGAATGATATAATGGAGTGCTCTAATCATTGCCTCTTTTTTTTTTGGAGTCAATGTTTCCTTCTGGAGATTTCTCTAATTACATTCGTGCCATTCTCGTTTTAATTTTGTGATATTTACAGATTTGACATTCTTTTCCTTTATAAGTCATTCTCATTCGTTTGGGAATTTCTCATACTGGATATTAGTTGTCATTAACTGTCATCGTGTAATGCTACACGTGGGGGTGGGGGGAGATTGAGACTTTCTATGTCTACTCAGGATGTGTTGAATCATATGAGGACTCTGCAGGCCTATGCCATCCGAATCCTTTGGAGGTGGAGGAGTCTCTAGCATCATCAATGCTCATCGATCTCATAGGTCCCACCAAGCTCTCGGCATCGAATGGACGGTAGGACCCATATGATGGCGTGTCCTCTGTGCTCCAGCCGTGATGTCTCCCCTTCCCCTTCCTTGAATATGTAGAGGAAACATTTTTGCCTCGAGATGCAGTTCCAGTATGGTCTGAATCCTGTGTCGCGTGGGTGAACTGACTCTCGCCTGTGAATCTCGGTGGTTGTCCTCCCCTCCCTTGACTCGCACGTCGTGGTGGTGGTGGTCTATCCCTAAGATCAGCTGAATCCTGATCACGAGGTCCCACACCCTCCTCATCCCCTCCATCATCACCGCCATCGCCATCGTCATCATCACCACCATCATTGTCACCTCATCCTCAGTGTCGGACCAGAGAATCAAATCCTCACTCTGGGTGGATGCACTAGGGTATGGCACGAAGGGACGGGCGGGCTCTGCATGTGGCCTCCCCTCCTGGGCCATAAAGTCCCCCACATTAGCCCCCATCTCCTCTGGCAACTGTCTATTGGGAAGACCTCCCTCCTCATCCAGCAATCCGTCTCCACTGTCCCTGATCCAGTCAACTACTGGGTTATCATCATCATCCATCTTAAATATGTCGGCCAACTCGATATTGGTGCTCTCTCTATCCATCCCCTATCTAATATGATCCTCTCTCAGTCTCATATTATAGTGTAGGTAAACAAGGTCCTCTAGACGCTTCACACCCAATCGGTTGCGCCTCTTCGAGTGAATGAGGCTGAAGGTGCTCCAATTTCGCTCACAACCAGTGGCAGAACATGTCTGGGAGAGCACTTTGCTTGCAATCACACTCAAGTGGTGTGAGTCACGTCCAAATTGCAACCACCACTTAGCTGCAACAAACATAGACTCCAAGTCATTTTAATACTTAAATAACTAAATTAAAGATAAAATATAATAATTAAATGTATAATGAAATAAATGAATGAACTTATCCACAGGGGCGGTTTCCCGTCCCGATATTGCCACAGCACGACCGAAGCTCCCATTGGCATCCCTAAAAGCCTTTATCTAATATATAAAGAGAAAAAACAATAACTAGTTACTAGGTTAATGACTTAGTATAAAACTACGAATTGTGAATATCAAATGATTCAAATCACTATCTCACCTCCATAAGGATAGTTGCTTGTTTAGCTGTATCCGGTTCGAACTTCTCCACTACAGTTTGGACAGCATCCATCAAATCTTGCCTCATCCCAAGATTGTCCTTGTAATGGTACTTGGGATTTAAATAGTATGCTGTGTAAGAAAAAGTATGTCATAAAAGGGAATAGTTAATGCTTAATAGTGTGATAACATAATGAAAATTAAATTAAATACTAGACTTAACAACTCACTAGCCTTATGCAGTGGATGCTGCAACATAGACTCCCATCTACTGTTGATGATTTGAAGGACTTTCTTGTTGCCGCGTGGGTGGACCTGAGCTACTTGTTGCTTCATCCTATCTACTACAACAAATATGTGTGGTAGAGTAGGTTTTCTCTGCTGATCTACCATCCTCAACACATTCACCACAGGCTCAAGCATCTTCACCACTATCCTCACATTGTGCCAGAAAGTCTCATCTAGGATGGTCAACTATGCTCTCGTTTCTCCCACTGATGAAGAACCCTCCCAGTTAAACCACTCCTCTGATGCAAACATACTCCTAAGGCCAGTCTTCCTACTCTCAAAGCTCTGCAGTGCTATCCAATTAGTAGCAAATCTAGTTATGCCTGGCCTCACTACTCACCCTAACACTTGTCCCTCATCATCCTTAATGCATAGGTGTGGTTATATATGAAGGTGCTAACATGTCGAGCTTGCTCCATGGTATTCTTCACAAGCTTGAACAAGGAGTCCAAAAGAGCCTATATCTGTCCATCCATCAAGCCATCAATACAAAGTTATAATTTATTAAGTGTACATGTATATGTGTAATGTAAATATATGTATTTACAAATGAAAATTAATACTATATGTTTAGATACCTGGAGTTCTCCTGCATCTTCAACCCAACTTTCTTGTAGTTGGAGCCATTATCAGTCACAATTTGAACCACATTTTCCACTCCAACCTCCTTCACCACTTGCTTCAATAATTTGTAAATGTATTTGCATCCTTCTTCTCTACCTGATGCATCTACTGACTTGAGGAACACTGTCCTCCCATCACAATTCAACATGAAATTGATGATGGACTATCTAGTGGGACCAGTCCAACCATCAGCCATCACTCCATAATGATTCCACATGGGCTTTAATCCCTTAATATACTCATTTATGTCCTCTTTATGCTTAGGCAAATACACATTATATATCTCATATGGAGTGGGGCCCTGTACACCACTCCCAACCCTGCTTATCTGCTCAATCATATCTCTGTAGTAGGGCCCCTGGGCTATATGTGCTGGAACACTATGGTAATGCGCCCATTTGGAGAAAGCCATCCCACTTTCTCCTTCACACTCCCCCATATGTGCTTCAACTTTCTCTGTTTATACTCAGGCCTCACAAATAGGGCCGGATCATTGCGAAGAATCTTAAGATCCGGATTTGTAGGATGTGCTGAGGAAGCTGGACCCCTTGTAGGGGCCCGTGGGATAGGAGCCTCCTACCTCACACTCTGAGACCTCCTCATAGGGACTTGGGAGCCACCTGTGCCTCCCATACCTACTGGCTCTCTAGAGGACCCAGACCCCTCTATTGCCTCCTCATGTCATCAATCCTCTGTTGCTCCCTACTCATCATCATCGCCCTCCTCAGCTGATCGGCCTCTGGATCAGGTCATTGTCTCCTGGCTCATCCCTACCATAACCCTCAAGATCTGGAAGGTCATCTAAGCAGGCATCCTCGAACTCATCCCGCTGTGTTCTCTTCTCTTTCCTCTTTTGCTTTGTACCAGTAATATATGAGGCCATTGCCCTCTTGACCTTTACGAGCACCTTTGGGCACCTTGTTACATCCCTGTTGCCACCAACTAGATGCATCTTCAATCTAGTGGTTTCACCTCTTCCTATTTGTTTCTTACAATAATTACACTCGCTCTTCCTCCTATCAACTGTTAGTGGCCTCCCATGTTCCCAAGCTATGTCTGATATCTTTAAAATAGAGTGCCTGATACAAGAAACACACACTAAGTATCTTGAAAAGCTCCACAATATGCTCCAAAATGACATACATGCTTCTAATAATAACCTCCTATTTTTAAATAGAAAAAAATATATGTATAACTATATAAGTATTTTTTTAATGTATAAATAATTTTAAAATATATAAAATACACAAACTATCTTAAAAATATCCACAACATGCTCCAAAAATTGCATACATGCTTCCACTAATACTTCGCTATTTTAAAATTTAAAACAGAAATTAATTAGTTTTTTTAATATTTAAATAATTTTTTATTATTTAAATATAAATACAGTAAAATTACATAATTAAAAAAAGAAAAAAAATTAATTCAACACCATCACAGCAATATGGTGTCTCAACTCTCACATACATTCATTTGAAGCTTATACATGTACTATACATATACATTTATAGCAATATACATAATTTAGTAAATAATTTTTAATAACAGAAAAATAAAAAAATAGTAGGAAGAATCAAAAAATAATTTTGACACTACAAATTCATAGATCAACACTCTAAAGTAAACATATATAAATTTGGAAGCAATCTAAAATGATTTAAGGCACAAATGAAACAAAAATAAAAAAATGAGGAAGTTGGTTACTCACCTTGCAAGATTTGAGAAAATGCACAAATGGAGGAGCAAATCAAGTGTTTGATGGAAATGGCATACTAGAAATTAGGTGTAGAAGGGGATGAAAACAAGAGAAATGAGAAAAAAATTCAAACACAACTCGAAATGGCTCTGGCGATATGGCTCGGTAGGTCGAAATTCCGTCGGTATGTCGAAACTGGGTCGAGACAAGGTATTTTATAACTTACGCAGGTATCATTTCGGCCCGATACGAATCGATACAGGATACATCTCGTGCCTATACCTGTATTTCGTTTCGATTTGGAATTTTGCAAGCATTTCGGTCGAAATTTCGACCATTTCGATCGAATATTTTTCCATAAGTTCAATATTGGTGTTGCCTTTGATGTTTATTATTATTGTCCAAGCCAGAGTTTTCTTTCTGTATACTTTAGCTTGAGGGGAAGTGTTGAGAGTTGTGCTGCCTGGGCGTTCAAGTTATTGAGTTTCGAATTTTACATATGGTGACTTGGTTCATAAGTTTTGGAGAATTTGAGTTACATACTTTCTTTTCTTTGGAAAAGCTTCATTGGTGATCAAAGCTTAGGAGAATTAGAAATTATAGTTTCTATTTTCAAGTTCTTTCTAATTTCATCTACTTTCCTTTTTGGTTCTTTCTATTTAGGACAGATTAATGAGTCCATATGGTTTAATTATTATTTCCATTTTTAGAGGGCAAGCTGGCTTGCTTCTGAAGTTGTAATCTAGACAATTCAGACCTATAAATAAGAGGCTACGATTATAAGAGTTCTAAGCTAGAACCATGGCCCATTGTTGTTGTTTCTTCTTCTCTTCTTACTCCTGATTCTCTTATTCTTCTTCTTTTCCTGTGGCCATTGTTGCACCTCAGTAGAGGATTTTGGTGGTGTTACAATAATAATATGAGAGTACAAAAAAGAGAAACTCCCAATGTGGGATTATTACAAATAATATCCTAGCGACAATTTTACCCTTAAGAATATTCTTAATAGTTACAACACTCATGTTGGTGCATAGATATCTTTAGTTCCCAACTTCCTAGTAATGTTGCCAAAAACCTTAAAAGACTCTTTATAAAGACATCAGCCTTCTGGTTGTCAGATGAAATGAAGGAAATGTTAATCAGTCTAGATCAAAACTTCTTAATAAAGTGTCTGTTAATCTCTATATGCTTGAGCCTATCATGCTGAACTGGATTATGGGTCATGTTGGTTGTTGATTGCTAATTTACTGTCTGGAAACAACTGTATGGATGTTTGATTCTGTACTTAGGTCTTGAAGTAACCCTTTTAACCATAGTACTTCACAAATACCTTGTGCCATCGCTTTAAATTCTACTTTAGCAGTGGACCTAGCAACTATTGCTTTTTTCTTACTCCTCCAAGGCTCTTTTTGGTATCAATTATCATTCTCAATTATGAGAATTTTTCATTATTTTAAATTGTTGGCATCTATTATCATTTTTATTTTTATTTAAAATAACAGAAAAACCTCCAAAATCCATAATAGACTTTTTATCTATTATGGATTATGGTGAGAATTTCATTATCTTCATTTATGCAAAGGTTTACTTAAAATTTATAGTTAATATGAGGGTAAAATAGTCAATACACATTCTTTTATAAAAAATAAAAAATAAAACATACTTTTTTTCTCTTTTTTCTTTTCTCACTTGCTCACTGTCATTTTCAAGCAATTTTTTATTTTGACATACCAAACTTATTTTTCATTCCATAATTAAGTTTTTACATATTTCACATATCATTTTTTCATTTTTGACCAATAATGAATTCTTGTACTTATTTCTTTTAAATAGGCATAACAGAAAATGAGAATTGATACCAAAAAGAGCCTAATTATACAATCGTTGGTTGTTGATTGCTAATTTACTGTCTGGAAACAACTGTATGGATGTTTGATTCTGTACTTAGGTCTTGAAGTAACCCTTTTAACCATAGTACTTCATAAATACCCTGTTCCATTGCTTTAAATTCTGCTTTAGCACTGAACCTAGCAACTATTGCTTTTTTCTTACTCCTCCAAGTTACTAAGTTTCCTCCCACATAAGTGCTGCACCTTGAAGTAGACTTTCTATCATCTATACATCCTACCAAATCGACATCTATGAATGTCTCAATGTTCAAGTGCCCATGAAGAGAAATCAAATTTCCTTTTCTTATGGCAGCCTTTAAATATCTTATAATTTGGTAGACAACGTCTACATGTGTGAAGTAAGCATCATGCAAGTACTGATTCACCAGGCTAACTCAAAAACTGATGTCTGGTCTAGTGTGAGATTGATAAATCAACTTCCCTACTAGTCTTTGATAGTTGGACTTGTCCATGAGTAACCCTTCTTTGGCCTTCAAGTGTGAGTTAGGCTCAATAGGTGTTTCAATTGGTTTGCATCCTAATATTCCTCTCTGTTAATAATCCAAAGTGTAATTCTTTTGAGAAAAAGATGCCATTAGCTGAATTTGCTGGTTCCATGCCCACGAGAAATATCTTAATTTCCCCATGCCTTTGATTTCAAAGTCAGCCCCCAAGAATACCTTTAGAGCCAAAATCTCTACCGCACTGCTCGTTGTGATGACAATGTGATCCAAGTATAGCAACACTTCAGTTACATGAGAGTATATCCTCTTGATGAACCAGGTGTGATCAGCATTACTTTGTTTATGACCAATGGACACCATAGCTCTGTGGAATCTTTCAAACTATGCTCTTAGTGATTAGTTCAACCCATACAAAGAACACTTAAGTTTACACGCCTTCGTGTGAGTTTTAGCAGTAAGTATACTCTGGTGGCACATCCATATACACTTCCTCTTGATTTTCCCCATGAAGAAAGGCATGTTCACATCAAGTTGTTGAAGATTACATCCCTGATTTACCACACTTGAGAGCACCACCCTTATTATGTTCATCTTCACAACTAAAACAAAGGACTCCTGGTAATCAATCCCATAAGTCTGAGTGGACCCCTTGGCCACTTGTTTGGCTTTGTATCTTTTTATGGTGCCATCAGCTTTGTGCTTTATAACAAACATCCACTTGCACCTAGACTTTTTCCCTGTAGATAAGGTCACCAGATCCCACGTTTGTTTTTTTCAAGGGCTCTCATCTCTTCATGTATAGTTTCTTTCTAGTGGGAATGAGCTGATGCTTCTTGCCAAGTGTTAGGAGTCGAAGCAGATGATAAAGAAGAAACAAAGCTTTGAATACTGGGGATAGTGATTGATATGAGACAAAGTTAGAAATAGGGTGTGCTTAGTGCATCCTCGTGGTTGCTTTCTTGGTGCAATCAATAAGTCTAATGAAGGATCAGAAATTGAGTCAAGAATAGACCTGGATTAGTCCCTATAGGACCAGGAAGTGGAGCTTCCAATTGGCTGGGAATGGTAGTGGGAATTTCCAGTGCTGCCCTTCTTTAATAAGTTTTTGAGGGGAGATTACAATGTAAGCTGTCGCTCCCCTTGCATGTCATTGTCCTTGTCCACTGGCCGTTGTTCCTATCCAATTACTCCATCTTCCAAGTGAGCATCATTAGCAGGAATATCAAAAGGAATTTCCATGGAAAGAAGAATAATTGAAACGTCTTCACTAGACTCAGTCTCCCCCTGAAGGGATGTAGGGGTAAAATAGGGTGTGTGTTCCTGGAAATCTACATCCATGATAACGAGCATTTGTATGGAGAGTGGATGAGAACACTTGTAACCCTTTTGAGTAGCAATAACCAAGGAAAATGCACTGTTACCCACAAGAATTAAGTGTACCATGAACATAATGGTTTCTAGCAAAGGCAACACACCCAAAGACCTTAGGAGGGACTTTAAATGAGGTAAAACCTAAAAGGACTTCAAGGGGACAGCATTGTTGCGGTATACGGGATGGCATCCAATTGATTAGATAGGCAGTTGCAAGAACATCTGATGTAAACCCAATTTTAGGCTTAGGGCTTCTTGATGATTTTCCTAAAATTGAGGGTTTGCCCAATATCTTTTAGCAATCAAATGGATAGTACAGTTATGGAGTCCTAGGGAGGCACCTGCCAAGGTGCGGCAGCATTGGGAAGGGGGAATTAGGACTGCGCAGAACATAAGAGGTGGGGTAGGGCCTTGCTTGGGGGAGGTGAGGGAGGGGCTGGGGTTGCTTTACTTGGAAACTTGCTTGACTTTCTGCAAGAAGAGTGCTAGACAGTGTATTGCTAATCTTCGAAGAAGCTTACTTAAATCCACCGTGGCTCCCTCAAATAGTAACCATTGTCTCCAACTCAAATATTCTTGTTCAAAACTCAGACTTAAAAGAAAATTACCAAGGAAAAATAGGTACATTTATAACCTACTAAAAGACCATCCTTAGTGGGTTTTCTTTATAAATTAGGATCCCCCTACAATTAATCTCAACCATCCAAATAAAGAAATAAAGAACTAATGGAATCTCCTTGAGAATAAATTCCCCAAAAGACTTAAATACTAAAGGAACTCTTCTTGTAAATGAAGGCTGATAAAAGCCTATCTTTAAGGAAGAGTCCCAAAGACTCAAGAACTCATCTTTGACTCAAACTGGACTCCTAACTGACTAATACTCTTCCAAAAATAAAATGAAAATTCTGAAAATTAGAATCTACAAATAATTAGGGCTGGGTTGACCAAATTACCCCCCACGAGGGATTGGCTAGCCCTAGATGCGCCACTTTGGAGTGGCCTTGGGGGTCCACTCCAGGGTTTCAGCCAAGGACCGATTTTGGTTCACATCAGCATCTCCCAAAAATGAGCTGAAACACACATAGGAAACATCAACGACTAGCAACCTCAAGGAGATGATTATTCTTGTGATCAACCACCACATTTTGAGGTGGAGTGTTAGCGCAACTAGTTTGGTGAATGATGCTATGATTAGTTAAATAGTCTGGAATTTTCCAACTGTCTACTCAGTCCCATTATTGTTACGAAGAATTTTCACGGATGCCTTAAACTGTGTGATAACCATTTTGTGAGAATCTTGAAAACAAGAGAAAACATCACTCTTCTGGTAAAGCAAATAAACTCACATGGTTCTAGTGCAACAAGTAATAAAAATAACAAACCAACAATATCCAGAGGAAGAAACAACATGGGTTGGAGCCCAAACATCAGAAATAGGATAACTATGTTTGCTTTGCTTTGCTAAATTGAAAATCATTCAAATTACAACATCTAACCAAATCTAGGAAAAAACTGAAGTAGATAAAGCAGGGTGGCCAAGACAACGATGCCACTGAAGTAAAGTAAATAAGACAAGAGAAGAGGAACTGGAGACTGTAGCCAACACCAATGGACAACTATCCAGTAAGTAAAGCCCCTATTCATCTGTCACTGCCAATCGTTTGCCCCCATTTTCGAGTCCTAAAAAATGTAATGAGAAGGGAAGAAAGTTTTTTTGCAGTTAAGTACCGAGTGTTACTACTAGTAGACAGAAGATTTTTGTGAAATAAATAGGATGAACAAGTCATGTGATCGCTTGCTCCATAGTCAATTATCCATAAGGAAGAGCTCGAGGACATGCTATGGGAACTGAAAATGCCTGAAGTGGAAGGGGTAATTGGCAGTGGCAACATTGGCACTAGAGGTCGGCATGGAGGAAGATATTTCGAGTCTGGTCATCAACTCATGGAGATGCTGGAGCTTATCTGAGGAAAGAGGGGTTGGAGAACTAGTGTCTTCCAAATGGGCTTGATTAGCAGCTGCCTGTGAATTTACTCCATGATTAGAACTTTTTCACATAAGAAATAACATAAATGAATAAGGAGGGGGATAGGCAGATGCATTATCTCAGCCTCACAGCTGACTCAGCTGTTGAACATGGATTTTACTCCATAATTGAGTCTATCAGTAACAATTTAATTTCTCCAAAAATCTTTTTCTATTATTTTGTAGGTTGGTTAAAGCTTTACAAGAAATAGAAACTTAGTAGGTTAAAATGGTAAATTTATAACCTAGTAATTAGTTACAATAGAATATGTGGAAAATAGAAACTGATTAAAAGTGTAAACTACTAGGCTTTATGTTTCAGCCACGTGTGTAAATTACTAAAATGGAAACTACCAATATTGAGACCAAACTGAGCTCATAGATATCCTAAGAACAAAATCTTCATGTAATCTGATTTAGGGCGCCCCAAATCTTCTAAGAGTATTTCCACTAAAGTCCATGGGCTGTGCATTGTTGATTTGAACAGTAACATCAACAGTGATTGGCCTCTTTAGGTCCTCCTAGAAGACCAGCTGGCCTGAATGGACTGGCTTGAGCTGGTCTGGTCTATTGGTCCTGCTTCCATGTTATTCGTCTATCCAGCCTCTGAAAGCATTTAGGAGGACAGACATCCAGTGAGGTAGGTCACCAATTCCCCTCTGGGAGTATCTATCTTATCAAATCATTTTTTAACCATTTCTAGTTTAGAAACTTTTACAAAACAAGGTTGTCAATGTATAACAGTCATAACAAAGCGGAACTGGGGACAAGTTAAATGAGTAGACTTAAAATTGATACAACTTGTACTTGCAAAACATAACATAAGTTTACGAAGTTACAAACTAAAGGTCACTTATTGGACTGAAATTTAGGTTACCAATTGGGCCCCAACAGGGATTGAAGTTTGGTTTAAATGCCTGGATAGGATTTTCTATAATTGAGTTTCTGGTTGCATGTATTGATGCCCGTTTCTAGGAAGGACAATGATGTTGCAGAATTTCTTTGTATATTCTTTATTTGTTTTTTTTTAGGAACTTGTTACATTTTAAGTCAACATACAGATTCTCAGTTTGGGTAGTGGCATATTCCTTTTCTATTGGTGAATGAACGTTATGTTTTTTACGAGTAGAATTCATCAACTTCGGCCTTTCTAGGGATTTGAAATGATATTTATTGCTTTCTTATGTTTCTGTTTATTAACTAGTTCATATGAAAGAGAGGCCCACTGAAACCTTCATTTTGTCTGAAATACAAATATCAAGTATTCAAGGATCACACTTCACTCATATTATCTATCTATTTGCTTCAGCCCAGAATAGATGATAAGCATTCAAAATGGTTACACTTACGCATCCGTCCATCTACTCTGCCCTTCATGGAAGCCTCCAAGAGTGAAGCCCCTGGAAGAGTGAAAACAAAATCTTTGGTTGATGGGAGGTGGGTCCTTGCATTCAGGGATGAGGAAGCTTGCAAGTCTGCCTTGTCTATGATACTTGAGGAGATGGATTTGCAATGTAGTGAAGTAGAGAGAAGATTAAAGCCTTTGCTCAACTTGGAAAGACCTCTAGATGTCTCATAGACTTGTTCAAAAGCTTCATCCACAAGATATACACATACTTCATAGGTTGTTTTTGAATGCTAGGTTTTACTGCATGGTAGAATGGGGATCATGTGCTACCTGTTGTATATTAGTAGTTTCCTTTTAAGTTGGCCATAGAAACAGAGAGATGTAGAATAGCACTTCAGCCATTGAAGCAGGGATGATCCAAGTCATTCTTTGTACACTAGGCTTCCCCCCTTCACAATGAATTTTTTTTCTTTTTCTTTTTCTTTTTCTTTTCTTTTTCTTTTTATATGTTATTCTTTAACAGTCCCTGCACAGGGTTTTTCTTTTCATTTTGTAATGTAATTTCTGTAACATAAATGTATATTTGAGATTATCTGAGTAAAATTGCAATCTTTTTGTGCATCTGTTCAAAGAATCTTTATCCATGCGATTTTGTAAATTTGTCCACCGGATACACTGCAGGGTTTTCTTGACTTTCACTGCTTGAAAAGAAAACAAAGGGAAACCTGCAAACTCTGCCGATTGCCTCTTTTTAGTCCTCTGATCCTCTCTATCCACCATTCTTTTGTTTGTCAATTACGGTAAAATCTTCAGTGTTACCCAGTGCTGATTCTAACATGATCTTCCGTTGACCAATTGAATCGAGTTGCTCTGTTGGACATAATTTGGTCAAAAACCTTGTTTTCAGACAAAACGAACAAAAGAGAAGAGAAGGGAAGGGAAATTAAATGTTAATCTTTTACATTTAGTTTTGTCATGTAGAGTGGAATATTTCTCAGTAGCTGGGATCTAAAGATCACCCGTTACGGTATCTGGCACGTAAGAAGACCTTCTCTCTCTTCCAAGTGAGTAACGTGGGGTGAAGAATATTATATGGGTTGGACCTTAATGTGTTGTTGGATTAGGAAGACCTTTCTTCTAAGAGAGTAATCTAGATTTAATAGTAGTATATGGATTGGACAATAATGTGCTGGATTTCTCTGGTTATCGATCAACTTTGTCTACTAAAACATGGGTGTACTAGATTGAGGACGAAAACTATTCATGCTTGATTATGTGAGGTATTATTTTATGCCTTCCGATTTTATTTGATTTGACCTACTTTGTTCAATTTCAATTTGTTTTTAATCAGCAGTCCAATTTAAGTTATAATATTAGGATGCTATATTGTTACCCCAATTATTGTACGGATTTCAAAGATGGACATGCACCGACATATTTGGGTGACCTAAATGACCTGAGTCAGGAGACACATAATGGTAGCAAAGGGCTTGGGACAATAGATTGATATGTTTACCCGATTAAAAGCTAGAAATATATACTTATTAAGTTATTGAGAGATTTGGATTTTGCCTTGGGGTTTTGGGTGAGAATAACGTCATTATGGTGATTGTTTGAAAGGTCTTTATACAGCGCAAAGTTCTCCTTCGCCTGTGAACATAGTATTCCGCATTGGTGTGTAAACTACATTAATTCTCTGTGTTCTTTTTTTAAACATCCAATAGAATGGGATAATAGTACTGAAGTTTTCATTTAGGAAATATCTAGGACAAGCGAGGGTTTTTTTTGTTTTTTTTGAAAGGTAGCTTTTTACCATAGGGTGGGAACTAAATTACTTATATATGTATATATGCCGTCGAATGAGTGCGAACTCAGGACCTCCCCATGAGAGGGTGGGTCTTTAACCGCTAGACTAAAGGTTTTGGGTATATAGGTTAACTAGTAAATGTTGATCGTCGGATGGAAATGGCTTGCTTTACCATGGATCGTTCAATTCCTGATAGGACTCTAGATTCCAAATCCTCTCCAAATAACGAAATTGTCTTTTCAACCTCTTAGTCCCAACCGTCATAGGATTAGGTTTCCTTATACATGGTGGATACGTCCTGTGAATCTCGCTAGGAATCCCCATGTTTGGTTCCTTGACAACCAAGGATTCCTTCTCGTGGTTTACTCCATGGTTTTAGACCACGTGGGGTCGAACCCCCAATCGACCCCTATAGTTTCATGGCCGGACCCCGGCTGACCCAATCTGACGAAATAGTAGAAAGAAAAAAAAAAACATATATAGCGTTCACATTGTGTTTATTAGCAATATATTAGGTAATATTAGGAGAAATACCTAAAATCCCCTGAGACTATCATTTGAAGTATGGTAAACCATTGTACCATGGTTTGGATAATTCAGGTTGAAACTCATAGTCCAAAAAAATTTCAAACCTTGAGATATCGTATTGTACCAACTTCAAAATTGATCAAAGCATCGAAACAGCTGCTTAGCATAATCTACTAGGTAACCTGCATAGAAAATTATCTCCATGATATCTACTTATACGTAAAGGTGTCAATTGTGTACCGAAACCGTTTAACCGTATCGAACCACACTGTTCAAAATTCAGTATAGTACGTACTGAAACCGAATTTCTTCAGTACGGTTCCAGTTTAGGTACTCATACAATCAGTATGTACCGAAACCGTACTAAATTGGTACCGTACCAACTTAAGGGATATCAATGTACTATCCTTAATTAGATTTACTTGTTTCGTCTCTATTAATTAGATTTACGTGCTTTATCTCTATTTTCTATCCATTGTTTGATCGCAATTTCATTAGGATCTTAATGAACTAATAACAAAAGTGGCATAGATTAGTTCGTATCAAAATTGTATTGCACTAGATATTATGTTTAAACTGTTTTCCCGCACCGATTTAATACCGAAACCATACCGAACCGTTTTTGCAAATACCGAAACCGTACCGAACCGTTTTTGCAAATACCGAAACCGTATTGTACTGTGTAAATTCGGTACAGTACGATTCTGGTTTTCGGTATTCAAAGTTGGTACCGTATCGAAACCGTACCAAATTACCAAAACTATACCGATTAACACCCTTACTTTTGGCCCCAAAAAAAACGGACACCCTTACTTATATGGGAACCTTGGGCATCGTGGAAATTATGGAAATTAAGGGGGTTGAGGATTGAAGGCTGTTGTTTTAATATTTCTTTGCCTTTATCTTCTTGAGCAATCGAATTCATTTGGTTTATATATTCTTGTAGCGAAAAAGAAAAAAAAAAAACATAGTTCTTTAGGGAAAAAAAAAAAAAGGATTGTTGGTTTTCTGAGTGGTCTTTTACATTTTATTGTCCTGAATCCGATAACCATTTTCTAATCCTTCTTGGAACCTGCTTGTGCGGAAATTTTTGGCATCAATTCGTCTTTTTTAAATTAATAGAGACGACCATTTGCAGATTCGGATGATATTAGAAATTGTCTAAAATAAGGGATTAAGGATTCGAAGCTATTCTTTTAATAATTGTTTTTATCTCCTTGAATAATCAATATCCTTGATTTCCATATGGCAAAATTATTTTAGTAGGAAAAAAGATTCTTGAAGAAAAGTAAGAGCGACTCTTTGGTTTCGGTTGCTTTTTTTACTTTCCATTTCTATTGTCCTCAGATCCTTATAGCCAGTTTTTAATCTTTGCTTTTCTACAACAAATTCAAGCACTTCCACCTCATTCTCAGCCGTCCAAAAAGAAGAGAATCATTCTCTTATTCTTATTCTTATTGTCAAATTTTCTAAATTCCTCATGATTACTATGGTATTATGCTTGTTTTTTAATTGGCAACTTTGATATTATCTTATCCACACAAGGGAACATAACTGCCCCCAATGACATCTTGTTTGTACCTTTATTATACTGAGGGGGATCTTTTCTAAATTATTGAAGCATTAATAAGTGTATTATGGTCTTCCATTTCAACCCCTAAGACTACTTAAAAGGTTGGGGGAAAGTCAAGTCTTTCTTTTCAACCATCCTAAAAAGAGGTACTTCAATGATTTTCATTTTCTTATTTCTTGTGGGATATAGGAGAATGATTACCATAACAAGTAGCTTTAATTCCAGAGTGTGTGGTACTATTTGTATGGAATATGGGTGATTTCCGTGAAAACATAGTCTTGGTCAAACTAGCATTCTTTTTGTTTGGTTATAGATTTTAATAATATTTTGAGGCCCTAATGGATTCATTTCTATTATCTTTAAAAATCATGTTTAATTAAAATCCATTGCTCTAATACTATATATATATTTAGAACATGCACGTGCAAATGTATGTCACTCTCTTCTACTCTTTTAAATAGTCGTCGATAAATTGGTCTTGAGATGAAGGAACGTTATGTCTAGTTGTACATATATCAATGTTAGGTGTGAGTTATCTTTGTTAGCCATCTTATTTGTGTTGTTGTCTCTGATGGCTCATAATTTCAGAACTTATAACAGGTAGGGTTGTTGTTGGTAATACTCCATATAATATATATACTAGTTAGAACATGCACGTGCAAATGTATGTCACTCTCTCTACTCTTTTAAATAGTCGTCGATAAATTGGTCTGTAGATGAAGGAACGTTATGTCTAGTTGTACATATATCAGTGTTAGGTGTGAGTTATCTTTGTTAGTCGTCTTATTTGTGTTGTTGTCTCTGATGGCTCATAATTTCAGAACTTATAACAGGTAGGGTTGTTGTTGGTAATACTCCATATAATATATATATACTAGTTAGAACATGCACGTGCAAATGTATGTCACTCTCTCTACTCTTTTAAATAGTCGTCGATAAATTGGTCTGTAGATGAAGGAACGTTATGTCTAGTTGTACATATATCAGTGTTAGGTGTGAGTTATCTTTGTTAGTCGTCTTATTTGTGTTGTTGTCTCTGATGGCTCATAATTTCAGAACTTATAACAGGTAGGGTTGTTGTTGGTAATACTCCATATATATCAATATTGTTTAATTGACGGGGAAAAGATTCCTTACTTGGATTCGCTTTCCCTTTTAAGAAGTATTCGCAGCGGAAGTAAATCTGGATCCACGTTCTTGTTCCACCTCCAAAGCTCTACCGGGATGATTCCACAATCACAAGGAAAGGGAAGTATTTCCACAACCCAAATGCCGTGTGGAAAGGATGGGATAGTGATCTAAAGCAAAGAAAGTAAACCTCCAATGGGTTTCTCCTTCTTGCGTTTCTTGGAGAAAGGGAGAGAGATGGGAGACGCCGTTTCTGGAAAACTTACGTAATGCAATCACACTCTATTATGCGGTGGTTACCAAAATATATAACCCTATTTTGTAACCGCCCTAATAGTGAGTTTCCAAATTTGCTCTTGGGCATTTAATTTATTAATTATATTAATAAATTCCAACAACTCCCACTTGCACAAGGGCAAGTGTTAATTTTTCAATGTGTCCCAAACACACATGTATATCCCAGATATACACATTCAATCTCTCTGCTATGTATCCCAGATACATAGACCTCTTATGTCCCAGACACACATGTATATCCCAGATATACATATTCAATCTCTCTGCTATGTATCCCAGATACATAGACCTCTTGTGTCCCAGACACACATGTATATCCCAGATATACATATTGATATCTTTTCTATGTATCCCAGATACATAGACCACCTGTGTCCCAGACACTAATATCCACAAGTCATACTGGCAAATGGGTTGTGCGACCGGTGATATACCTGCACACGTGAGCCCCAAACTAGAAACCTTCCCAAGAAGGCCGAATGACACATCACTCATAGAAACAAATCAAATAATCATTAGTATAACACAGTGTCCTAGGTTTATTCAAACTCACCAGACTAAAGGTATCTCGATCCCTCTGAGAGATCACCTTCTTGTCATTAAAATGTTCACTACTGTAACACATACAGTTTGCGCCAGCAAACACTTTTAGGGTGCAGTTGAATCAAACATTTCCTTTCGCCCCAGACCATCACTACACTTAGGATTGACTCCTTTCCCGGTAGTGTCCCTTTAGGTCGAATCAATCATGACCATAGGTAACACCCCAAAGTAGCCACATCAACCCTTCGTTTCATGATGTCGTCAAAAGTCACTAAGAACACTAATGGACCATAAGGTCCAAGACTCACACAATGAGAGGAGCAGGGATCCATCCTCTCATTTCTAATGATTGCTAAGCACACATAGTATGATATACGTGCTATGGTGGAGCATTCTATATACAATAGAACGTATGTCCATCTCAACACCATACAGGTCTTAGTCCAGTCGCAACCCCTTGCGCCTAACCCGAGTTTCTTTATTGTCGCCACCCTAGCGCCACATAAAGTACTCGCACCTGGCTCCTATAGGCAACATGAATAGTGGGAACATTCATATCGATTCTCTTCACAATAGAGAAACTCATCTTGATTCCAAATCAAGGTGACATCATGGTTATGAATTGACCTACACAAAGTCATTCATAATCCGTCTCATCTCTGCTCGCCTCCAAGGCGCCAGAGGCAAATGCTCGTGTGAGTGAGCCATTCTCTTGCCTATTGACATATCTTGTTTTATGCTAGAAGAAACACAATCACACAGAAAGTGAATAAAAAATAAATGCTGGAATGAACTCACATTACTCGATAATAAGAAAGTCTCAGTACAAAAATAAGTCACAATCTACGCAAGCCCAAGGATTTTACATGAGAAATAAAAACATCATTGGCTATAGGTTTGGTAATAGGGTCAGCTACCATCTGACTAGTAGATATGTGCTTAAGTACAATTTTCTTCCTTGATGTAATGTCTCTAACAAAGTGATATCTCGACTGTATATGTTTGGTCTTCCCATGATACTTGAGGTCCTTGACATAGCTAAGAGCTGCCGTACTATCACAGTAGACAAGGGAAGCCTCTTTGGATGTCATGAAAATTCCAGTATGTCGAAGAATCTCCTCAACCAAACAGCCTCTTGAACCGCAGCTGAGCATGCCACATACTCTGCTTCCATGGTCGAGAGGGATATACAAGTCTGCTTCTTGCTACACCATGAAATGGCCCCGCCATTCAGCAAGAAAGCATATCCAGAGGTTGATTTGCGCTCATCAATGTCTCCAGCCCAGTCGGCATCACTATAGCCAACTAAGCGCAAATACAATCCTTGGTAACACACCATGTAGTTACTCGTTCCTCTGAGATATCTCAATATCCTCTTGATTGCTTTCCAGTGCTCTATGCCTGGGTTTGATTGGTATCGACTAACCAAACCCACTGCATAACAAATATCCGGCCTAGTATACATCATAGCGTGCATAAGGCTATCCACTGCACTGGAATATGGAACTCTTTCCATCTTGGTTTTCTCCTCTGGAGTCTTAGGACCCATATCAACGCTCAAATGCAAACCCTTCTCCACTGGAGTATTAATTGGTTTGCAGTTGTGCATTTGGTATCTCGTCAAGACATTGTCAATATAGGTCTCTTGAGATAAACCCAGTAATCTCTTTTGCCTATTTCTGACAATCTTGACACCAAGCACATAGCTTGCTTCACCCATGTCCTTCATATCAAATACGGAGGACAACCATTTCTTAATGGTTTCCAATAGCTCCTTGCTATTGCTAGCCATAAGTATGTCATCTACGTACAGTGTCAAAATGACATAATTATTATCAGATCTCTTGGTGTATACACAGTGGTCTTCCTCAAGTATGGAAAAACCATTTTCCATCATAGCTTGGTGGAAGCGCACATTCCACTGTCTAGATGCTTGTTTTAAGCCATATATGGACTTCTTAAGCTTGCACACTTTGCGCTCAAGTCCATTTGCTTCAAAGCCTTGAGGTTGATCTATATAGATCTCTTCCTCAAGTTCTCCATTGAGAAAAACAGTTTTTACATCCATCTGATAAAGCTCCAAGTCCAACTGAGCAACAATGGCTAGTATGAGGCGAATCGAGGCAAACGTAACCACAGGGGAAAAAGTTTCCTCATAATCAACGCCCTCTCGTTGGGTGTAGCCCTTAGCCACTAAACGAGCCTTGAATCTCTCAATAGATCCATCCGCCTTTCTTTTGATCTTGAGAACCCACTTGTTCCCAATTTTCTTTCGGCCTGGCGGCAAGTCAACCAAGTCCCAGACATGATTAACTTTCATCGACTCCAACTCTTCCTTTATTGCTTTCAACCATTCCTTTGAGCTTGACCCCGCAAGAGCTTCTGCACGCTCTTTGGTTCATGCTCATCGACTGAAGTCATCTCACAGTCGATCTCTTCAGGAGTTACCATGTAGGCTTCATCCTCTATGTCGAAACGTCAACGAGGAACTAGCCCGCGCCCACTACGGCGCAAGTGCATGTCAGATTGCTCACCGTCTAAGGTAGCTATCACATATGCACTCCCACTCCCACTAGGATCTTCTGGATGAACCCCAGGTTCATTATCCAGAATCCGAATCCCTGGAGTGACAAGACCACTATCTTGTATCTCAAAGAATTTCGATGATTCTTTGTTAACTCCTGAAAGAGATGGAAAATCATTCTCCAAGAATGTTGCATCCCTAGACTCAAGTTCTGTTCTCCTCTCACTCTGATCTAGTCCAATGAAGACATGGCCCTTTGAGGGTTCAGAATATCTCACAAAGATACACTTTTTTTCTTTGGGTCCAAGCTTTCCATATTGGTGAGAATTAAAGTGAACATATGCTGCACATCCCCATGCGCGCAAGTAACTCAAATCTGGCTTCCTTCCAATCCACAACTCATATGGTGTGGAAGGAACCGATTTAGTTGGAACTCTGTTGAGGATATAGGCCGTAGTCAGCAAAGCATCTCCCCAATAAGAGATGGGTAGATTTGCCTGCGCCATCATGGATCTCACCATGTCTAGCAAGGTTCTATTCCTCCTCTCAGCAACCCCATTTTGTTGTGGAGTCCCTGGAATAGTAAGTTGTCTAGATATCCCCTTTTCATCATAACCCTTTGAACATATCGGAGAGATACTCTTTACCTCTATCCGTTCTAAGAGTTTTAATCCTTTTATCTAACTGATTCTCAACTTAACTCATGAATTTCTTAAAACATTCCAGAGCTTCTGACTTATGAGAAATTAGATAAATGTGACCATACCTTGTATAGTCATCTATGAATGTGATGAAATAAGAATGTCCTTTTCTAGTATGCACATTCATGGGTCCACACACATCTGAATGGATAAGTTCTAAAGGAAGAGAGGCTCTCAAAGCCCTTTTAAATGGTTTTCTAGTTGTTTTTCCTGCTAGACATGACTCACAGGTTGGCAAATCAAATAGTGAACCTTGGCCTAAGAGACCTTCTCTTGCCAACCTGTTCATCCTATCTAAACCAATATGTCTTAGTCTAGCATGCCACAAATTAGAAACAATACACACAGTATCTTGGCAAACAAAAGCACTTCTAGAATTAAATGAATAATCAATTGTATCCAATACAATGAAACCATTCAGAAAAAAACCATAACCATAAACTGTATCACCCAAATACAAAACCAAAGAATTGTTTTCAAATACAACTCTAAAACCATGTCTCATAAACCACTCTTGTTTCTGTTCCCACCTCTGTTACTTTGCCTAGACCACTGAGGTTGAGCTCTCTCCTTCTTGCACTTGAAGCCTGCACCCTTACTAGTGCTTGCTTCAGCAGCAACTACTTCAGTGTGAGGGACATCGGCCAACATCCGATCCTCCTCTAGCTCAAGGTGCTTGGCAGCTTGATCAAATGTCTTGACCTCATCAACATGAGTTCAAGAAGATCTTCATTTGCTCCCAAGACTTAGGCAATGACCTGATGACGCAGAGACTTGCTCCTCATCAGTCTTCTGGCGCCCACATGCGCTCAACTCACTAATCATGTTAGACATGATGGTTATATTGTGCCTCATGGTGTGACCCTGGCGCATCTTATAACCGTCAAATGTGAGTCTAAGCTGGCAGCCTCTTGTGGTGGAAGTCCCTCCATACTAAAACTTTACAGCCTCCCACAAAGACTTTGCAGTCCTATGCTTCTCAAACCGAAGCATCAGGTCATTCCTCATGGTGCTTAGGATACTAATCCTAGCTACCTGGTATTTCCTCTTCCAGGCATTGTAAAGCTCAAGGTTCCTGCAATACTGTGCAGTGGTACCTTCCTTAGATGGGGACATGGTCTAGTTTATGGTTCCAGCATGTTCTGTTCTTTTGGGAGATACTGCACCTTTCGGTGCCAAATGTCATAATACCTCTTATTCGGTTTATCTCTTTTCGCGAAGTTAGCAACAATGCTCTTGGTAGCAGCCATTTATTCTAGAGACATTACATACTAGGATGAGTTCAACTATTCTAGCATAAAACACAACTCAAGCAACAGCAAATCACACTAGCATAGTCAACCTATGGGATAAGCATTTAAACCAAAAGAGATGCTAACAAACATTCAATCAAATTCTCATGCAAACCCACATAGACTTATACACTAGTTTCATTCTGTGCAAGAAACATGATTGATAGACCCATAAAAAACAGTTTTATTAAAATAAAACATGCAATCATGTTAAAGCTATGAGGTGGTTCACACAGAACACTTCCACCTCATTAGCTCCCACTAGGCCCCATTAGGCCCTTAATGCCCAAACATCACACAGATTGTCGGGCCATTGGTGTCCAGTAAGTTAGAAACACATTCTGAAATGGACAGACCAATATCCAAAAAAAAATCCATCTCCTAGACTGAATTCCGTCTGCCTTTTATGCCCAGACGGAAATTCCGTCTGGCATTCTGTGACCAGACGGACGACCGTCTGGCCCAGACGGATGACCGTCTCCCAGACGGAAATTCCGTCTGGGTCATTGTGACCTGTCTGATAATAGACAGACGACCGTCTGACCATGACCAAAAAACGGCGATTTTTCAATTTTTCTTGAACGAAATTTTTTTCAAAAAAAGGAAAACACGTTTTTTCACCCAAAAAAATCATCCAAAAAATACATGAAAAAAATCCAGCATTAATTACGAAACAAAAATAATTATCATCATGGATTATCAATTCGTGCAAATCTTCATTAGGGAAATTCACAAGGATCCTCCCATTGGGATCCAAACCCAAAACATAAGGGTTTCCAAAAACCCTATCAATTCTCCCATGGGTTTCGTATTAAACCCTGGATTCTCCGTAAACCCTTGATCCTCCCCATTGGATCCATACAACGAAAATAAACAATGGGGAGGAATCGAGAATCGTGGGAACCAATGGCTCTGATACCAATGTTGGTAATACTCCATATATATCAATATTGTTTAATTGACGGGGAAAAGATTCCTTACCTGGATTCGCTTATCCTTTTAAGAAGTATTCGCAGCGGAAGTAAATCTGGATCCACGTTCTTGTTCCACCTCCAAAGCTCTACCGGGATGATTCCACAATCACAAGGAAAGGGAAGTATTTCCACAACCTAAATGCCGTGTGAAAAGGATGGGATAGTGATCTAAAGCAAAGGAAGTAAACCTCCAATGGGTTTCTCCTTCCTGCGTTTCTTGGAGAAATGGAGAGAGATGGGAGACGCCATTTCTGGAAAACTTACGTAATGCAATCACACTCTATTATGCGGTGGTTACCAAAATATATAACCCTATTTTGTAACCGCCCTAATAGTGAGTTTCCAAATTTGCCCTTGGTCATTTAATTTATTAATTATATTAATAAATTCCAACAGTTGTATATATACGTCATTCACCAAATGTCAACTTAACGCTAGAAGTTGATCTGATTAAATCTTTGGTCTTACAAATTTGCACATTATTCCACATAGTTTTCAATGTGTGTAGCAAACAGATATATTAAATATTATAAAATTAAGTTGGTTTTTCAGCAATAATGTAGAAATTTATCTATTAACTAACTTACATTTTCTATAGCTATACACTTAAAAGGGTAGTACTTGTTTTTGTCGTAATTTAGAGTATAGTAATCCCTAAGAATGAAATTGACACACTTAGATCCATGGGTTAAAAAACTACTATTTGACCAAGGTAAAGAAACGATTGATGATTTTATCAAAACTTATGTATTTATGATACTACTAATACACTATAATATTGTCGTACGTATAAAGTTGTATCTGAAGTCTAAACAACCACGAACAGAGAAGAACACAAGTAAAGCACACAAGTAGAATTTAACGTGGTTCGGCAAAACTCTGCCTACGTCCACCCGAGAGAAAAGGAGTTCCACAATTTCCAAGAAACCTCACACCACTCTCACACCTACAAAGTGCTACCATTTGCTTACCCCCAATCCCCTACAGGGATTGATGCCTATAGATTATCCCACAGAGATTATTTATAGGAAAACTTAAAATCCTAATCCCAATGTAATTACAATTTTACCTAAATACTAGTAATTGACCCAAACCTTGTTTCAATTACAAATACAATCTAAAACCATAATTACATGGACCCACAGAATACAAGACACCCAAACCCAATAAGCCCAACAGGTGGAGTCAGGATTTGATTCAAAGACTTGATAACCAGTGCTTGGGTCCTTAATACTAAAAAAGTGAAAGATTTTTTTTCCCAGTGCATCGATATGTAAACGTTACATATGACATAGTTGCTAAGTGTCTTGCATTCAAAAGTACTTTTTATAATTATAGATGAATTTATGATCACCAATAAAAGTGACTATACTGTGAAATTCTAGTTCAACAAGCACTTCTGGTAGTTTTATTGAATCTTCAAACAGTCTAGAATCAATAGCAACTAAATGTATGTTGACACCAATATATATCCAAAATTTAGGGTGAGGAAATGAGTCTTCAAGAGTAACTTTGTATCCAAGATGGCATCAATATATAAGCTCGATTAGAAACATGTCATCACCATCTAGAATTCAAAATTTATTCGAAGAAAGGGAATATTTAGTAAGGAACTCAGCTCTTGTCTTGAAAAAAAGAATGAGAAATAAGAGAAAGAAAAAAAAATAAACAAAAAAATAAAATAAAAAGTTAGGAGAAGAAAATCATATTTAAAATAACTAAGAAAATCCACCTGATTGTAACCTAAGGGAGAAAATACAATTTTATTCATCGCACATGTGACGAAATAGGTAATGATACAGACTGAAAGAATTCAACAACTAGGGCTAAGTGAACTAACATAATAGTGCAGGGATTCCAGTCAAAGCGTCTTTGGTCCGATCACTCAATACGGAAATTCACCGATAAATCTGAATGCAATTCTAGTATGTATAGGAGAACAAGGTTGTTAGTTGAAACAAAATTTCTCTTTGTTGATCGGAATGAGAAAACAAATTGAAATAGAGAAATATTGTTAAAACAATTAAAACAGAAAAATGGGAATTGAACTTCCAAGTTGAGGAGTGAAGCCAGAGATGGCATGGTTGGGCACTGATGCGTCCAAAATCTACTCAGCCCTTAGATCTCATAAGAATGACCTGCAAAAACGAACGTCAAATGTGGCCCGACCGCTGGGATCGGGAGTCCATCTCCGAAGGTTAAGTCAGTTGATGAACTTAATCACAAACGGCTCTAGAGCACAGAGCTAATGAATGAATAACGAGAATACGATTCAGATTGTATCCGTGTGTGTGTCCTTTTATCTTGTGAGTAGGTAATGTCTTGTATAGAGTGTACCTCTGAATCTCCTTCGTTGGATGTATTTGAGATAAATCCGTTGAGTGATAGATCTCTACTAGGTTAGACTAGTAGATGACTCCTTTGGTAATACGATCGTTATATGGTAGTTATCCATATAATAGCGATGAGTGACAGCCGCCAAATATTGCTAGCCGTCTTTAGGTTGATTAGCCTATTACGATAGTATCGGATTAGGGCGTGCTTGTGACTGAGTTAGTTTTCTTCCTCAGTGATGCGTCCAAAATCTGCTAAGCCCTTAGATCTCCTCTCGATGACCTGCAAAACGAAAGCGTCAGATGTGGCCTGACCGTGGGGGTCGGGAGTCCACCTCCGAAGGCTAAGTCAGTTGATGAACTTAATCACAAACGGCTCTGCTAGAAGCACAGAGCTAAGGAATGAAGAACTGGGAAAGGTGATCTAGATCGTCAGCCTTTGATAGTTTACGTCTATCAGTATGTATCTAAATCTGAGTCTGAGTCTCAGATTGTGTGTCCTCCTCACCTCGTATGGCAGTGAGGTTTATATAGAGTGTACCTTCGAATCTCCTTCGTTGGATGCACTTGAGCCTTCTTCGGGTAGTCGTTGGATCTTAACAGTTAGATTCGTTTAGCGATAGACTTCTACTAGTTTGGATTAGTAGAGGACTCCTGAGATAACCTTTAGGTTATGCGATGATTATCCCTTCGATAATGATTATCCGCAGCCGTCAATTTGAGTATACCATCATTAGGGTAATTAACCTAATTCATAAGTTGAATTAGGGTGTGATTGTAGCTGAATAAGTTTGCTTCCTCAATAAGCAATCTTCTGGATCCGGTTCGCTCGGGAGCGAGTCGATTCCCTCTATCTCGACCGAGGTCGAGGGTCGAACTAGGTATGAACCAGGTCCGATCATATTTCCTCCATATCACTCAGCAAGCTATCTCCTGCACCCGGCTCACTCGGAAGCGAGTCGATTCCTTTCGTCCCGACCAGAGTCAAGGGTCGAACCAAGATTGAACCAAGTTTGGTTATATTTTCTCCATATCAGGCACGTAATCATAATACATTTGCTTCCATCACTGATAAACCATGGTAAAATCCCAAGATGAATACCATGGCCAAACCACAAAGCAATGAACGAGAGAACAAGCTCTCCTTAGGGTCTGAAACTAAAGTTTTTGCGTCTCTACTCGTGAAGCTAAATTGGATACCAAATCACAAACATAAAAAAACAGAAGCAGAATGCGATAAAAAAAATTACTCTTTAAGAAAAGAGAAAGAACTCATTCTATTGGTTTGATAAAAATATCTACGACATCTGGATAGAACAAAAAAAATCAAGAAATCAATAAATAAAAAATCAAGTAGCGTTAATTTCACCTGTTCACACTGTCGTTTGATATTTCAAATCTTCATCTCATGAACGTGCTAACCAGAAGTTCTTTTTTCTGAAAATATGTTTTTGGGAGATTTTTGGGGAATAAAGTATTTTCTGCAATTTAAAAATTCTCTTTCTTGATTCACGAAGAAAAATAATATAGAGATTTGGAGTAAACAATGCAGTTTTTTTCTAGATCTTGATTTTAAAAGTCTCTTCCTTATTTCTTTGAGATTTGTTTCTTATAAGATTTTTTATGATTTGTGATTGTGATTTCTATAGAATCTACAAAAGTAAATATTTGAAAGTTTTCTGTAAACAGGATATCTTTCATGATTTAAAAAATTTCTTTCTTGTTCTACCGAAAAATGAAAAATTTTCAAGGTTAGGGGTAAAATTTTGCCATGTATTTAAAGTAATGGCTATATAAAATTATTTCCCTAAGGATATAGTGCTATCTCCCCTGAAGATATGTAGTTGAGGTGCGTGTAAGCTGACTTAAACACCTCAATTCTAGAAAAGAAAACAACCATTTTTTATTGACACATAAATGCATCAATAGGTTTCCTAAATCCATGTTTAGCACCTACTACCAGTCCCAATTGATACCTTCCTGGTTCAAGGTACTCCCCCCCCCCCCCCCCTCATTTGGTAGATATTGAATATTTTGACAATGTTTCGTGGTTACCATGGCCTAGCAAGCACATATGTATTTACCAAGGAGTTGTATGGTAGGGTTCCTATTTTGATTCGTTGTTTCGGGGTAAAGAATAGTTTTTCATGTTTCTATGCTTTTTCATTATTTTCTCACTATTACTAGGTGCTAAAATTATACATGATTATATGGGGAAAAAATTATAAAAATTATAATAAAAAATGAATGAAACTGATAAGAAATTTTGAATTTTTAGGTTTCAAAATAGAAGGTTAAGTTTCAACGTAAAAAAGACAAGAATCATTAATTTGGTGTTTTCAAACTTGTCTCAAAACTATGCTAGAGCACCCATTCGTTTCAAAAATTTAGAAGGGAAGAAAAAAGAGGAGTTTTTTTTTTCTTTTCTTTTTTTTTTTTTTTTTGGGGGGGGGGGGGGAACCAAACATTGAGGTGGATGAAGGGATCTTCTTCCTATATCTTGTCAGAATTTACCCACCACTGTCTAAAACCACCAAACTGCCTCCCCCTGCTAGCCACTGCTGCCCCCACCTTCTTTCTATTGGAAATCGTCGACCACTAAGCAACGATCCTCTTGGATTCATTGGGTCGCTACTAGATTGTGGGTGATTTTCAACAAGGGAAAGGTGGGGGCCAGTGGCCGGCACAGGGAGGGGTTGTGTTGATTTCCAGCGGTGATGAGTGGTTTTTGGCAAGGCGTAGGAAGAAAATGAATCACGCACCTAAGAGTTGGTATGGAATGAAACACAAGGGCAACTTAATAAATTAATATTACAAAGGTACTTTGATTATTTCATTTTGGAACTTAACTAGTTTTTTTCGGGTTCTTCGCTAGCTAGACACCTGTCAACCAACCGTCCAGCAACTATCAGTTCTTTCGCAAGCAGCTTTGTCCCGCACCTGCCTTGATCCAATCCTAGTGAAAGCAGCAACCAGAGTGATAGTAGCATGTGTCAGCAAACAACTCTAAGCTGAACTGATTACAAATAGGGAGTGCAGACTAAACTACTTTTTTGTAATCACCTCACTCACTCTGAGGTGAGTGAAGTGCCCTACTTCTATCTTACGAATAGTAGTAGTGTAGCTGGGCTATTGATCCTGGTGAAGGAGCCCTATCAAGTAAAGGCCGGGCGACTAAATAAAATTTGAATTGAGTTACATGTAATAAAACCCACTTAAGCGAGGCAAGAAGAATTTCACCCCAAGTTAAGTAAATTAATTTTATCCCAACTTAAGTAAATAACATGTAAAAAAACTCTTAATAGAATTGTGACAGCAAACCTAAATGACAATGACAATGACAATGAGATGTTCGACCCTGTTCCCATGCAAAGGTGAAAATCTCACCTTCTCTGATATCTCTGGATATTCTTATCGACCACCTCCCATGTGAAAACCCTGGAGAGTCAGATAGTGCTTTCTTGCCTGGCCATGATGTGCAAATCCTATCTGAAAAACCTTTAAAACTTTATGAATTGAAGCGAAAATTTTGACTTGATGACAGAGATGAGTGTTGGATCCAATGTCACACCTTATGACACATCATCATCATGCTACACGTTTAGATGGATTAGAACGTTGGTGACATTGGGTTTAGGGATTAGAGAGACCCATTAGTCTTCTAATTAAGGTTCAAAGGCAATGTTTTCTTTTGGTAGAAAGGTTCAAAGGCAATGTGGGCCAGGTAGATACTATTGGAATATTACAAACCCCCATGACTTTTCCTATTATAAATGTCTCTCTGTGTCTAAAACTATTAGTTTTAAATAGAAAGTGAGATACTCACACTTCATCAGATTTTCTTATAATTGAGGAATATAAATTGTTTTTTGTAAGTAATTAGAATACATAATGACACGTAAAAAATTTCGTAGCTTCTCGATTCTCTTTTTCGTTGTGATTTCGTCACTTAGGCTCTTTTTGGTATCAATTCTCATTCTCTATTATGCCTATTTAAAATAAATAAGTACAATAATTCATTATTAGTCAAGAATGAAAAATGGTTTGGTGAATTTTATCGAAAATAAATTATGAAATGAAAAATAAGTTTGGTGTTAAGATAAAAAAATTGTTAAAAAATGATAGTAAACAAGTGAGAAAAGAAGGAAAAAGTATGGTTGTTATAAAAGAATGTGTATTGACTATTTTACCCTCATCTTCCTTATAAAACTTTAGGTAAACTTACACAAATGAAAATAATGAAATTCTCATTATAATCCATAATGGACAAAAAGTTCATTATGGATTTTAGAGGTTTTTCTATTATTTTAAATAAAAATAAAATTAAGAATAGATGCCAAACAATTTAAAATAATGAAAATTTCTCATAATTGACAATGATAATTGATACCAAAAAGAGCCTAAGAGAAACAGGCAGTAATCAACCGCTCAAGCTGGGGAAATGGAAAGAAGTGAAATCACATTTTGTATTTAAGCAGTCAAGCAGTATTGCTTTGGATCTCCATTAAATCATTTGTGACCGTCTCTAAATGTCTTATTGGTTCCAGATCTCATTCTCTATTTTGTCTATTTAAAATAATATTTATAATAATTTATTTTTGATCAAATGTGAAAAAATTATTTGTTAATTTTTATTTAGAATAAATTATGAAATGAAAAATAAGTTAGATATGTCAACATAAAAAATTGATAAAAAAAAAATGATTATGAAAATTAAGAATAGGTCTAGGAGTGAGAAAATGAAAAAACAATAAAATAAAAGTATTTATGTTTATTATTATACCCTTAATATTTTTATTTTTTTTTGGAACCTGAGGTTCATCTAGGCCAGCTTGCACGCACCTTGATTACATCCTCAGGGGGGAGACGCTATCGACAATGATCGAACCCACGACCTCTCCACTAAGAAGTATGGACCTCAATTTTTTTTTTGGTTTGCCAACCCCGGTTTATAAACCGGTGTTCGACCCGCGTCGCACACCTGACTGTGGTGGGTGAGTCTCCCAACGGGGATTTTTGCATCCACAAGGATTGGATACCGGAATCTTGCTTAAGCAAACCAAGCTGCTTACCACTTGGACCAACCCCTGTTGGTACCTCAATTTTTACTTATATTAAATTGGCTTGCACAAAAATAAATAAAATTAGGGTAAATATCACTTACCTCCCCTCTTAGCTGGACAAATAGCACTTACACGCCCCTCTTAGTTGGATAATATCACTTATCTCCCCTCTTACCTAACAAATATATCAAACACCTCCCCTCTGTTAACTTTTTCGGTTAAATTTAACTTTTATCGTTAAATATTTTTCTAAAACCCTAAACTACCCTTGGCTAAAAATATTTTTTTATTTAAAACACTAAATTACCGTAATCACCCTAGCAGTTAAAATATTAAATTACCCTCAATTAAAATAATTATTAAAAACCAAAACTCTATAATTAAAACCCAAATTATCTTTAATTATTAAAAGCCCAACAAGCCTTTTTTTTTAAAAAAAATTTATCAAACAATTAAAAAACCCAAAATAGTAGTACGTGTTTAATTTTATCAACATACATTTTTTTAATTTTTAATTGCATTTTTAATTTTACTTGATAGAAGTACATGCCTTCTTAATCATTTGATAATTTTTTATTTTTTTTAAAAGGGTATGTTGGGCTTTTAATAATTAAAGATAATTTAGGTTTTAACTATAGTGTTTTGGTTTTTAATAATTATTTTAATTGAGGGTAATTTAATATTTTAACTGCTAGGGTGATTACGGTAATTTAGGGTTTAAAATAAAAATATAACCGAAAAAGTTAACAGAGGGGAGGTATTTGATATATTTGCTAGGTAAGAGAGGAGGTAAGTGATATTATTTAACTAAGAGGGGGTGTAAGTGCTATTTGTTTAGCTAAGAGGAGAGGTAAGTGATATTTACCCATAAAATTATTATAAATAGTATTTATTTATGGAGTTTTATGAATAAATATTTACTTAATTTAAACAAACTTAGTACATTCAATTGGACATTCATACTTAATCCTTCCAATTGTCTCTTATAAGTAGTAGAATGACTATTTGATCTTTGAATTCATGCTCAATTTTTCTAATAGTCTATACCAACTACCTAGTGGTACTAGGATGATTCAAACAATATTTTAATATAAACAATAAAATGGATTGTAAAACGGATTATAACAGGTTGCAGTTTGGGTTCAAGCTGGTGCAGGCTTTGCCACCCTCAGCTCAAACACATACATTAAGGTACGGTTGGGGCTGGTTCCAGCTATAACGGGCTGGTGCGATTCGGTTTTAATGGTTCGAATTACTAATTACACCCCTAGATATGGTATATGATTCAAGGTTTAAATTTTTAAATTTTTCTATAGTAGTTAAATGTTTGCTATTATCATTTCTTACGTTTTCTTTATGTTTTTAGACACTTTTTTTGGTAAGTGTCATGGTAATTATTAGTTGTATACAAGGGTGGACCTAAAGAGGGGCTGAGGGGGACGCCCCCCCCCCGATTTTTTAAAATTTTATACAATTCCCTTAATTTCTTTAATTTTTTCAGTCTTTTCTCTTTCCACATGTGAGAACAAGTTTTTAAAGTAAAATAATAGGTATAAATGTCATTCCTAATTAAAAGCTAACTCCTCAATCCCTATTTATTATCCCCTATTTTCTCTCTCATCTTTTCTTCCTATTTATTCTCTTATGTTTCTATAGATGTGGGTTAAAGTAAATTTTAGAAGAAATTTTTTTTTATTAGGTATTCAAAAATCAAAATGTCATTCATAATTAGAAACTAACTCTTCAATACCTATTTATTCTCTCCTATGTATTCTCTCCTCTCTTTTCTTTTCTTTCTATTTATTCTCTTCTCTTTCTATAAGCATGGGTTAAGAAAATTTGAAAAAAATTTACTCCACAATTAGGTATTCTTTCTCTTTCTCAATTTATTTATCATTTATCTTTTTTTTTTGGTTATTCTTTTTATTTGATTTTATATTCTATGATTCTTTATTTCTTATGCAATTTTTGTTATTTGATTTTGTATTGTGATTCCTATTTATTCTCTTCCCTCTCTATAAGCATGGGTTAAGAAAATTTAGAAAAAAAAATCTACTCCACAATTAGGTACTCTTTCTTTTTCTCAATTTATTTATGGTTTATCTTTTTCTCTTTTTTTTTTTATTATTTTTATTTGATTTTATATTTGTGTTTCTTTATTTCTTCTACAATATTTTCGTTATTTAATTTTGTATTGTGAATAAAATGTCTATATTAGTAGGTAACTAACTACTATTAGTTTGTATCTTACCTAAAAAAAACATGGTTTACATTTATTACCAAAGAAAATTTTGGCTTGCATCTAACTTTTTAGGTTGAAGTTATGTGTATATATTTTTTTATATTGTTGCTTTAATTTTACCTATATTTTATCGGACAAAAATATAATTATCAATAATTTACCTTTTTTTCCAAATACGTGTGGACCCCTCAAAATATATGTGGGTCTATTCTTTAACATAATAAAATAATTTAGAGGTGGGACCCCAAATGGGTCTTATAAAGGCCTACACAATATGTGTGGCAAAAAAACATTAGTGTTGCTCCAACGGAAAGGTTATCTGGCTTTTATTCTTCGTCCCCCCCCCCCAAAAAAAAATATTACATCCTGGGTCCGCCCCTGGTTGTATCTGTATGTATTTTGACATATAATTTATATCTCATGCTAAATTTTATAATATGTTGATTCAATCCTATTAGATTTGCACTAGCATAATATTCAGTAATTTATTTATTGGCATGGAATCTATATTGCTTATAAACGCAATCATATAAAATTGTATTGTGTATTACTTATAGTAGCATATGCAGTCGTGCAACACTTTAGGTTGTTTTGACAATTGTGGTTTATCATTAATCAATCTCAACATGATGGTTTTATTTATTATATATAGAGGTTGTTAGTTTTGCACCACAAATATTGTTGGATACACATGAAATTGCAAGATTTGAAACTATAAATGAGTACAATTCTGCAGATGCATGTGAAGTTGCAAGATTTGAAAACTGTAAATAGATACAGTTCTGCAGTTTTTAAAATTAGTTTTCAATTAAAATTATGTGGAGAAAATATTGTTGATGAAGACTTACTAAAAAAAAATGTTTACTTGTGGCTTCATGCTTCATATGTGATATTACAACAGTAACATGAAAAATGTTTTAAAAGATATTCTTAATTGATCGCATGCTTACTTGTGGCTGAGCAAAATAATAAATTATTAATGAAAAATCATGAAACTTGTCTTACTGATTATGTTCTATTCCTTGAAGTAAATGCAACAATTCATGATACGTATGAAAGAAGACAATTATAATCGTGGTCATGACTATGGGCGTGGACGAAGCAAAAGACAAAATAATTATTGTCACACCCCACCCAGCCGGATCTGGTCATACCTGAATACCTATGGGGGTGATACATTACATGATCAAGGTTCAGTGACAATTCCATATAAACATATTATATAGCATCAATCCAAAGACAAAAGTAAATAAAGTTTAAATATAAAATCATAAAATCTGAAATATTAAGTTTACAATCATCCATTAAAAGAATGCAAATAAAACTTTGTTTTTGATAAGTAGGTTGCTTACCTTGATGGGTAAGTCTTATGTATTTATAAATAAACATGGTTGTTGTACAAGATTCGTTTACAATATTCAAATTTGAATTCAAAATTAAAAACTTGAATTCAAATTTAAAAAACTTAAATTCAAAAATCAAATTCAAACCATAACAGATCCGTTATGGTCTTTCATCCCCCCTCAAACTATGCATTGGCAGGTGCAAGAGTTTGTCTCTATGCTTGAAGAAAGCTTGTGATGTTAAGCCCTTAGTAAATACATCTGCAATTTGATCATCTGACCGAACAAAGTGCACTTTTATGGTGTTGTTCTGAACCAAGTCTCGGACAAAATGATAGTCCACTTCTATATGTTTTGTGCGAGCATGTAGCACTGGATTTGCAGCCATTTGTGTTACAGACACATTATCACAATAAATGTCCATTCCTCTTGGAAGTTGTACTTGCAAATCACGTAGAACATAAGAAAGCCATAGTAACTTAGATGCTGTGACAGCAAGGGATTTGTACTCAGCTTTCGTACTTGATCTAGATACTCAAGGTTGTTTCTTGGAAGACCATGATAACAAATTATCCCCAAGAAAAGTGCAAAACCCACTAGTTGATCGGCGTGTGTCTGGACATCCTGCCCAATCTGCATCAGTATAAGCAGCTATGAAAGAAAGTTGGGTTGGTTTCAAGAGAACACCAGCACCAATAGTGTGCTTGACATAACGTAAAATACATTTTGCTGCTTGTAGATGATCTTCTATGGGAGATTGCATGAACTGACACACATGATTGACTGCATAGGAGATATCTGGTCTAGTGATCGTCAGATATTGTAAGGCTCCTACTAATTGTCTGTATGGTGTTGGATCAGGTAGAGGATAACCTGTTGTTGATGATAACTTTGTTCCAACTGCAATTGGGGTTGTGCATGGCTTTGAAGTCTCCATTCATGTAGACTTTAATAAATCAATGGAGTATTTACTTTGAGTGAGTAAAAGACCATCTGAACTTCGATTAGCCTCAATTCCCAAGAAGTAATGCAAGTGTTCCAAATCTATCATTGCAAATTCTTTGCTCAGGCTTTGAATAACCTCTTGAATTGCAGCTTCATTGGCTCCTGTCAATATTATATCATCTACATATAACAATAATACTATTATTGTACCTCGGGTTTTGCGTGTAAACATGGAAGAATCTGCGACGCTTTGCTTGAAACCTTCTCCTTGTAGGTATGTTTTGAATCTGTGAAACCAAGCTCGTGGAGCTTGCTTGAGACCATAAATTGTTTTTCGTAGATGACAAATATGTATTGATTTAGATGTGGAAACAAACCCCTATGGTTGTTCCATGTAAACATCTTCTGCTAAGTTGCCATTCAAGAAAGCATTTTTCACATCAAGTTGATGTATTGGCCATGACTTTGAGAGTGCAATGGTTAATATTGTCCGAATGGTGGCTGGCTTTACAACTGGACTAAATGTTTCATGAAAGTCCACTCCTGCCTGCTGGTTGAACCCCTTGGCAACTAATCGTGCCTTATATCTCTCAATGGAACCATCACTTTTTGTCTTGATCCTGTACACCCACTTACAGCCTACAATATTCATACCCTTGGAATAAGGCACCAAGTTCCAAGTCTGATTGTCTATCAAGGCTTTGTATTCTTTTTGCATTGCATCAATCCACTTTGGGTCTTTTGAGGCTGATTTATAGGTTTTAGGTTCAATTGGGATGTTGGAGATGGTGGTAAGAAAGGTTTGAAGTATTGGGTGTCTAATAGTGAGTAAAGAGAGGGGGGTTTTTGGTTTGGCGGAATTTGTTTTACTCCTAGTAATCATATGATGAGATGGTTGGGGCTGTGGTTGGTCTATTGTTGGTGGGGATTGATTAACATCTTGGGTTGGATTTGCCATTGATATGGCTGGTGATGATGTTGTAGGGGTTGTTTGTGATGGTTGGTTGTTTGAAATAGGTGAAGAAGAATGAGAAGTGACTGGAGGCACATTTGGTGGGGTGTGTGGGATAAAAACAGGTAGAGAAATAAGTTCAACTGATGGTTTGTTTGATGATTGGTGTGATGGGGGATTTGAAAAGGGAAATTCCTTTTCTTCAAAAATAACATGTCTGGATAAATATATCTTGCCAGTGTCCTTATCTAAGCATCTATAACCCTTGTGATAGAGACTGTAACCAAGAAAGACACAAGCCTTGGACTTTGGCGATAATTTGTCTTCTCTGTAGGGTGTCAAGTTGGGGTAACAAAGGCAGCCAAAAACTCTCAATAAACAATAATCTAGTTTGAAGCCAAACAGTGCTTCATGAGGAGATTTTCCCTGCAATACTGGTGTAGGTAACCGGTTTATTAAATAGACAGCAGCAGTAAAGGCTTCTAACCAATATTCTTTGGGCATGTGAGCTTGGAATAGAAGGGATAAACCCATCTCTGTAATGTGTCTGTGTTTTCTTTCTAAAACTCCATTTTGTTATGGAGTATGAGGACATGAAATCCTGGATACAATGCCACATTCATCAAGATAGTTTTTGAAAGCTCCCCTTGTTTACTCTAAGGCTCCATCACTTTGAAAAAAATTAATAGAAGTAGAAAGCAAGTTTTCAGCCATATTTTTAAAATGCTTGAAACAATAAATTGCATCAGATTTAAATCGCAAAGGATAGAACCAAGTAAATCGACTGAAATCATCAACAAAAATAATATATGAATTGAATCCACTAATTGACAGAGTTTTAGTGGGAACCCACAAATCACAATGAATAAGCTGTAATGGTCGAGTAGTTTTACTAACTGAAATAGAAAAGGGTAATTTGTGATGTTTGCCAAGTTGGCAAGCGTCACAAATTTTATTGGATCTAAGTGTGTCAAAAGAATTAAATAAGACACTATTTCTCAAATGAGTAATGTTGGTGCAACCTAGAGGGGGGTGATTAGGTTCCAACTAGTGGATTGTCCCAATTTTTCGGTTTATGCGGAAATACAAGGTAAATTGACAATTCAAATGAAATTAAACAATACAATCAACCACAAGACAAGTATTTTATAGTGGTTCGACTTTGCAAGTCTACGTCCACTCCTCTCTTGGCCTCAAGGGAGTATTCCACTATCGATTCTCTTTCAATACAATGGGTAGAGATCAAACCCTTTACAATCTTTGTTACGGGGCAAGAGCACCCTTTACAATCTTTGTTTATCTTAGGGCAAGAGCACCCTCTTCAATCTTTGTTCACGGGCAAGAGCACCCAACCAATCTTTGTTCACGGGCAAGAGTACCCAAAACCAATTCTAATCTACCTAGACTAGAATTGAAAACAGTTACAAGAGAAGGATGTTACCTTAACAAGAGGTGTGACACTTTACCTCTTGTGTGTGTGTGATGCAATAAGAGTTGTATGCTCAAGATATGAAATGCATGCACCACCAAAGCCTTCAATCACCTCAAGCTTGACTTCCACAAGCTTACTTTAACACCTTGGTATGTTCTTCAAGGTTAGGGAGAAGGTGAAAGGCAAAGCACAAGGCTTTCTTGCAATTTGAGAGCTTTAGGATCACTTGGGGAGTGGGTGATCAAGTGTGAGTGTTGTACCTCTCAAATGAGGTGAATTGGGTTTATATAGAGCACCTTTGAGTGCCAAAACCCAATCCCCAACGGATAGAAAACGGACACATTTTTGTCCTGTTTTTCAGCCCAGACGGACGTCCGTCTAGTCAGACGGTCATCCGTCTCAAAAGTATCCGTTGCAAACAGCTGTAGAGGATATTCTCTTTAAACTAGCCGTTATAGTCAAATCTGGGCCAGACGGACATCCGTCTGGACTGGCTCAGACGGACATCCATCTGCCCAGACGGTCATCCGTCTGGCCTGGACTGGCTCAGACGGACATCCGTCTGCCAGACGGAAATTCCGTCTGGCCTTCTGTTGTTTCCTGAGAAACAGAGTTATGAAAACAGACGGACGTCCGTCTGCTCAGACGGACATCCGTCTGGGCTCTGTTTTTCTAAACAACTTTGGGCTGGGATATGGCTTGGATTTTTGGATCGTTTTGACAATCCTAAGCGTTGTACACCTTACTAACATGTCCTAGGTCACTCTAGTAACATGGATTACATATTATGGATGTATTTACATGTGTGTGTATGCAAAGGTGTCCTAAGCCCTGATTTAGCCTAAGTCTTGATCTTTGACTTGGTCTTTGACTTGATCTTGTGCAACGGTCTTCATGTCCATCTTGGCATGGTCATCTTGACTTAGACTTCATGTCCATCTTCATGTCTGTCTTGGCATGATCTTGGCTTTGACTTGCATATGGCTTTGACTTGGAGTTGGTCCACTTGTTCTCATCTTGAACTAAAACATCATAACTCAATATAGCCATTAGTAATTGATGCGTCCAAAATCTGCTCAGCCCTTGGATCTCCACGTGATGTCCTGCAAAACGAAAGCGTCAGATGTGGCCCGACCGCTGGGGTCGGGAGTCCACCTCCGAAGGCTAAGTCAGTTGATGAACTTAATCACAAACGGCTCTGCTAGAAGCACAGAGCTAATGAATGAAGAAACGGGAAAGGTGATCTAGATAGCAGGACGCTGATAGTTTAGGTCTATCAGTATGTATCTGAACCTGAGTCTCAGATAGTATTCTCCTTGATCGATTGATCCGTCCCTCACCTTGTATAGTAGTGAGGTTTATATAGAGTGTACCTTCGAATCTCCTTCGTTGGATGTACTCGAGCCTTCTTCGGGTAGTCGTTGGATCTCATTAGTAAGATCCGTTGAGCGATAGACTTCTACTAGTTTGGGCTAGTAGAGGACTCCTGAGATAACCGTTAGGTTATGCGATAGTTATCCCTTTGATGATGATTATCCGCAGCCGTCAGTTTGAGTCTGCTATCATCAGGGTGATTACCCTAATCCATAAGTAAGATTAGGGCACGCTTGCAGCCGAATAATCTTTCTTCTTCAGCAAGCCATCTTCTGGATCCGGTTCGCTCGGGAGCGATTCGGTTTTCTCCGTCTCGACCGGGGTCGGGGGTCGGACCAGGTATGAACCCGGTCTGATCATAAACTCTCCATATCACGAGCCCCCAGGACCAAGCGTTCGGTCGATCCCAAGGGCTTGGTTTTTAACTGGGTTCGTTGTCAGGTGATGATCTCTGCGTGCTTAATTAAATGTCATATCACATTTAATGCGGTGGTCACTTTTCCTCGAGCGTTGTGAGTGTAAGGCCACATGTCTTTGTTGTAGTTGATCTGTCGTGGCTCACGTCATCCAAGCGACGGTTTCCGAATGCCTATTTCGGATTCGTGAGTTCAAACTTTCAAAACGTCTTTGAATCTTGATCGTCAATTTTGAATCAATCTCGATCGTTCAGATTCCCGAACACTCGTGCGGGAGTTTTAAAAGCGGTTCGTTGTCTTCGTAGGTTTCATTCTTCCTGTCTAGAATTTGAACCTTTGTCCTCTGCTTTGCGCCTTCCTGCTCTCAAGCTTCCGTCTCACTGAATCAGTAAGTTTACTGGTCTTTTCTTTTTGTAGTGCCTCCCAGAACGACCCCTGAAAGCCTGCGGGTGAAGGCCGCTAGAGCCGTTGTGACAGCCGAGCAACGATCGCCCAGGGTCTTGACTGTAGATCAAGAGGCTTCTCTTCCCTCTCCCGACCCCTCTTACAGGGGTATCAGGAATATCAGGCCTGTAGCTGATGCTTCGGGTAAAGGAAAGAAACCAATGGTGGAGAGGGCCACCGTCTCCTCCTCCGTCCGAACCAAGAGGAGGCATGACACAATTGATGCTCCCTCCAACAAAAAATCCAAAGCTTCAACGGATGGTGAGGAAGTCTTCCTCCCCCAGTGGACCCTGAAGATGATCGACAGGGTCACTCGGGATCCTGAGAAAGCTGCAGAGTGGAGCTCTCTCAGTCTTGCTCCTTCTGATCGCCAGGAGTTTGAAGCCCTGGATGACACCTCCCTTGTGAGTCAATCTACAAGGTAACGGTCTTCTTGCTTATTTATGTTTTCATAATTTCTTATGACTTCTTCTGATGTCTTCCATCTTCCCAGGAATGCTGTGTTGAGCTTTTATCAACACATGGAAGCATTGAGCCGTGTTGGTCGCACCAGCTCCTTGCTGCAAACTTGTGAAGAGAAATTGGCCAAGGCCAATTCTGAAATAGACCAGCTGACTGCAGCTACTGTAGAGCTGCAAAAAAAGCATGAGGAAGAAGTCACCTCCCTCAAGGAAGCCCTTGAAGCTTCAAGAATTCGTGTCTCTGCTGCCGAGCGCGAGGCCAGGAAGCAAAAGGCAGCTGCCACGTTGTTTGGTGACAGCCTTGAAATTAAGAGTAGGGATCTCGAAGAACATCTGAAGTTGGCAATCCCTAGCAAGCCTGAGCATATAAAGCCAAACCTTCGGAAGGAGTGCATCCGGAAATACCTGGACAGCGTACCTTTCTCCGAATTGCTAGGTTTCTACAACATTCAGGCTTATCGCATGGGGCAGAACGACGTTTGGGAGCAGATCCTTGGAACGATCCCTGACTTTGACACTGCTCCTTTTCGTGAGGTATGCTACCCGGAGGTCTTCCGGAAAGTTGGTATGGATCTCCCAGACTGGGCCCAGGGAGTAGATGATCCTTTTTCAGCTGACCCTCAGTATGAGGCATATCTAGATGACGAGCCGGCACTTCCAGAGGAGAAATCACAAGCCGAGTCTCAAGTTGTTGCTGTAGAGGATTCAGCCAATGCTATTCAGAAGGCTCTTCTCAGGATCCTGAGAAAAGTCATCCCGACCAGGGTCCCTCAGGCAACAATGAAGAAAAGGCTTAGGGTGTTGTTCCTTTGTAAAGATGTACCCTCCTTTTAATGAATAGACATTTCTTTACTCATGTTGGCCTCAAAATTTCCCCATCTCTTGCCGAAGTATTGCCTTGAATATCAAAGTATTAATGATAAAACTTATCACTTAACTCTTCATTCTTCGCCGAATAATGGTCTTGTAGAAATGTTGTGAAGATGCGTTTCGGGAAGATGCGTTAATCTTCCCCACCACTTCATTTATTGCAAAGTCCGCACGTTTCCCTTCTGCGAAGTTCAAACGTTTTCCTGCTTTTGTGTACCATTCACTGTTTCCAATGAATCGGAAATACCTCCATTATTTTAATGGCAGTGTGACGATTGGAGGTTTCTCTGCACCAGGTACTCGCTTCCACATGTTCCCATGTGGCATCCCTTCGACCGTTGATATTGCTTTTTACGGATTTCGAAGCGTCGTTTCGATCTGGGTCGTCGGTTGTCCTTAGCCTTCAACCGTCGTCTTATACCTGAGGCTATTTAAAGCCTTCGTGGGTACTCTCCATCTATCCTAACTTCTGCAAGATAGATTTGCTAAAGTGCCAAAGCAACCTTTCGTCCTTCGGCCTGCCTCCGTATTCCTCGTACTTCGACGACAGCTCTATCCATTTCTGAACAAGTGAGTTTTTTTATTTCTCATCTCTTTCCCCTCTTCCCCCCAAAGTAAACTGCGCACAGTAGTTATACTTGGGGTTTAGTTTGTTGGTGCATCGGATGCTTTAGAAAACTAGGGTTTCCCCATTGTTGCTGTCTTTTATTTCTGTACTGATACGGCTGTTCCTTTTTTTTTTTTTTTTTTTTTTTTGTATAGTGGCTCCCAAGATCAACCCGACTTTATCGAGCAAAATCTCGCAAGAATAGCGTTCCGTCCGTGGTGATTGGGGCCGTGCGGTGGTTTCAGCTAGTGAATCCTCCAAGCGTAAGGCGATCGCTGGTGGTGAATCTTCAAGTCGATTCCCCGCAGCTTCGTTGATGCCGTCCCTGCGCCTCCTTTGCCCGAAGTGACCGCTCGTCTTTCCCAGGAAGATCTTGATCACTCCGTTGCCGATGGTCCCGGCGGCAATCCCGGCTCGGTGAGCTTTGTTGGTGAGCACAGTCGGTGCACCCCCGAAGGAGACTCTTCGGGCATCCGAGGCAATTATGTTGGTGTCCGATGAAGGTGTGGCCCAGCAGGTGCTGCTCCTATTTCTAACTCCGGTGCTTGTTTGGCATCCTCCTCCTCTCCTTCTGAGTTGGAGGATTTTTCTACCAGGAAGCGCCGTCGGATGACAAGTGATGAAGCTCATCCTTCTCTTGGTGTAGTTCGTCCTTCTCATCCTTCGCTCGAATTAGTGTCAAATGAGTTTGACAGAGCGTTGGAATGGTGTCTTGCTGCTCGAATGACTTCGAGAGCGCAGCTTCTTTCCAAACTTCCAGATGAAGTCTTTACGAAGTCACCTGGTGATGTAAGTCTTTCTTCATTATCCTCCGATTTTGAAAAATTACTTTTCTCGCTCCTCGCTAACTCGAAAGTTGTTTGCAGGAGTCTTGCTTGGTAACTTCCACAACCAAGTGGAAGCGGTTACTAGACTCAGTAGGTTGAGCAATGAAGTTTCTAGGCTTCAGGGAATCTCTGAAGCTAAAGATGTTGAGATTGCTCGCCTTCGGAATCTAGCTTGGGAGGTGGCAGGAGAAAAGAATTCAATGATTGGTCGTCTTCGGTCAGATTTGGATGATGCCAGGGAGAAGATTCGGCGACTGGAACGGACAGTTGGAAAGTCGGAGCTAAAGGATCCGAAACATTACCCGAAAGGCAAGCCGTCGTTCCTTTGCCCGAATCCCTTCCAACCGATGTTCGCAGAGCTGCGTCTTCAAGTATTTACACAAGTAAGCCTTTTGTTGATATGCTGAATGCTTATAACTTGCAAAGCGCCGGGATGGTGAGAACGAAGTATGGGAATCAATATTAAGGAAAGATCCTCATTTTGATACGACTCCCTACAATGCTGTTTGCCATCCTGAAGTATTTACCAACCTGGGTATTCCTCCTCCCGACTGGACCAAGGATAAGATTGATCCTCCACCTTCCGATCCAGATATTATGCAATATCTGGAAGATTCTCCTGTTTATTCTCCGCTGGAAGAAGTCAATTATGACGAGCTTGTGCCGAATGCGAGTTTGGTCGAGGACCATTCTTCTCCTGGACAAGCTAGGCAAAGAGTATGAAATTGCAGAGGATTTTCTGAATATTGAAATATTTTTGTAATCCTCATTTCTTCTCTTCTTTTCCTTGACTCCTCACCAATGGTTGACTCATATGTTTGTTCTAGCAAAGTCGCGTCGATCTTGTATAACTTGTTAACAGTCACCTGTAATGACTTTCTTCTTTGATCAGAGATTGTATCCAGCTCTTGTAATTGTTTTGATACTGGCCTCTTTGGATCTTCTGAAGAAATAAGAAATTACTTTATCTTGAACTTTGCTAGCCACTTGAATCGCCGTTGCATTAGGTCTTAGTTGTCTGAAACAATGCCTACACTTAAAGATTTCCGGAGAAATACAATAAGTCTAAGAAGGAACTCACTCGGGTTTTAAACCGATGCCTTATACTTAAGGATTTCCGGAGAAATACAATAAGTTTGAGAAGGAACTCACTCGGGTTTTAAACCGATGCCTTATACTTAAGGATAATTCAAAAATTCAATAAGTCTCGAAGGAACTCACTCGGGTATTAAACCGACGCCTTGCAAAAGGAACTCACTCGGATTTTCATCCGATGCCCCGACTTAAGAAAGTTCGAAAGATTTCCCATAAGTGTTGAAGTGTTGAAGGACCCACACGAATTTTCATCCGATGCCTTATAGTTGGATCCTGTTCTTGAATGTGGTGTATGATGCTCCCCAATCAAAAGATAGTTTGTTGAAAACCAAAAATTGCATTGATTGAGTTGAAAATGATTACATCGTGAACAAAATTGAAATCATCTTCAAGGATAAAACTTTTTGAGATGCCTAGCATTCCACGAACGATCCAATTTTTTCTGGGAATCAATGTTCTTCAGCTTGTAAGCTCCTGAACCGACCGGTTTCACAACCATATAAAGTCCTTCCCAGGAAGGGTCCAACTTTCTTTGGTGACGCGGGTCGGAAGCTAGGGTGTTTCTCAACACCAAATCTCCGGCTAAGTACCGACGATTCTTCACTCGAGTATTATAATGAGACGCTATCCTTCTTTGATAATGTTGAGTTCGTGCTATTGCCTTTGCCCAAACTTCGTCCAACAAATCAAGACTATCAAGCAGTCCTTGTTCATTTGCTTTTTCCTCGAACTCACGATCCCGTAACGTCCCCGCCATTATCTCCACAGGTGCCAATGCTTCGGATCCATATGCCAACCTGAATGGAGTTTCTCCTGTAGGTGTTCGAACCGTAGTTCTATAAGCCCACAGTACATTATATAGTTCTTCGACCCAAGAAGCTTTATCAGCTTCGAGTCTTCTCTTTATTCCTTCCAGTAGCGTTCGGTTAGTAACCTCTACCTGGCCAATGCTTTGGGGGTATGCCACTGAGGACATACGATGCTCGATCATATATGTTCCACAGAATTGCTCAAATTGTGGACAGTCGAACTGAGTACCATGGTCAGTGACAATTATTTTTGGAATCCCAAAGCGATATATGATTGATTCAAGCACAAATTTCTCCACTTTTTTCTCAATAATTGTCGCCAGGAGGGAGCTGCTCTACCCATTTTGTGAAGTAATCAATTGCTACTATCAGATATTCCCGTCCGCCATATGCCTTGGTGAATTTGCCCATGATATCAATTCCCCACATTGCAAAGGGAATAGGATTTAGAATTGAAGTCATAATTTCCGCCGGGCGCTTCGATACTATAGCATGAATTTGACAGTTACTACATCGACGAACGTAATCCATAGCAACTTCTTGGATCTTAGGCCAATATAACCCCAGTCTTAGAATTTTGTGGGCCAGGGCTCTGCCACCCATGTGAGCGCCACAAATTCCTTCATGAACCTCAGCCAAAGCTGAGTTTGCTCCTTCGGGGCCTATACATCTCATAAGGGGTCCAGCATAAGATCTTTTATATAGTCTCCCATTCTGAATGACAAATCTAGCTGATTGAATCTTGATCAACCTTGCTTCTACTGGATCCTCAGGTAACTTGTCATCTCTTAGATATTCAATTATTGGATCCATCCAAAGAACGTTCGCTTCAATATAAGAAATTTCTTTCTCATGATAACTTGGAAAAGTTACCTCTTCAATGTAGACCGAAGGGTCTAGATTCTTTTCCTTGGCATTGGCTAGTCGGGATAGCTCATCTGCCACTGAATTTTCATTCCTCGAAATCTGAGATATCTTCAAATTCCGGAATTGGTTCTAAAATGCCTGCACTATCTCTCGATATTTTTGCAAGCGTGGTTCTTTAATGCCATACTCTCCCTGGACTTGGTTGACTATAAGTTGAGAGTCACTATAAATAGTAACATCTGCAATAGCTAATGCCTTTGACAACCGAAGTCCTGCTATTAGGGCCTCATACTCCGCTTCGTTATTACTTGCATCAAATGCGAATCTCAAAGCATATCGAATAATAAATCCTGCTGGACTTTTTAATAGAATTCCAGCGCCTTCTCCATCTTTATTACTCGAACCATCGACATATACCTCCCAAGTGGTTGGTATAATGGGATCCTCAATAGTGGGTTCCACTGGTGCAGTAGTTTCTACTACAAAGTCGGCTAATGCCTGAGCCTTGATTGCAGTCCTGGGCTTAAAGCTCACTTGGAACTCACTTAGCTCAACCGACCAGGATACCATCCTTCCAGACAAATCAGGTTTGTTAAGAACTTTACTAAGAGGAAAAGTTGTAAATACCTCAATTGGATGAGCCTCGAAAATATGGCCTTAGCTTCCTGGCGGCCATCATGAGAGCCGAGCTCGCTTCTCAATCTGCGAATATCTCGTCTCCGCATCCAGCAACACGTGGCTTACATAGTAAATCGGCCATTGTTTCTTATCTTTCTCCCGAACAAGTACTACACTGACCGCGGAAAGGGATGTCGCTAGATATAGCTGTAATATTTCCCCCTTCTCTGGCCTGGACAGGATCGGTGGTTGTCCAAGTGCTTCTTTTAATTCCTCAAAAGCTTTCTGGCACTCTTCAGTCCATTTTGCTTCCTTACTGCCCTTTAGGTCTTTAAGTGCCTTGATGAAAGGCAAACATTTTTCTCCAAACTTGGAGATAAATCGATTTAAGGCAGCAACTCTCCCTGTCAAACATTGTACATCCCGAACGGTTTTGGGAGCCTCCATATCAATCGAGCTTGTATTTTGGCAGGATTTGCCTCAATTCCCTCTCGTGATACCATGAAACCCAAGAATTTGCCCAAGGATACTCCAAAGGCACATTTTTCGGGTTCAACTTCATCCGATGTTTCCTCGATCGAGAAAACCTCGATCAAATCTGCAATGTGATTTGCTTTTGTAAAGCTTTTCACCAACATGTCGTCAACATATGCTTCAACGTTCTTTCCTATCAGCTCTTTGAAAATCTTGTTGACGGCCCTCTCGATATGTTGCTCCTGCATTCTTCAGGCCAAAAGGCATGACCTTGTAATAATAGCTTTCACGATCAGTCATAAAAGCCGTATACTTCTCATCTTCCTTATTCATAAGGATCTGATTATACCCCGAGTAGGCATCCATGAAACTTAAAGTTTCATACCCTGCAGTAGCATCTATCAAGAGGTCAATCCGAGGCAACGGGTAGCAATCTTTTGGGCAAGCTTTGTTTAGATCCGTGTAGTTTGTACACATCCTCCACTTCCCATTCGCCTTTTTCACCATCACCACGTTGGCCAACCAAGTTGGGCACTCGATTGGTTCTATGAAACCAGAATTTTTAAGTTTTTCAACTTCATTCCGAACGGCTTCATACTTTTCAATAGAGAAATTTCTTCTATTCTGTATCACTGGTTTCGCCTTAGGGTCTATCCAGAGTTTGTGCTCTGCAATGGCCCGATCGATCCACGGCATGTCCTCGGTAGACCATGCGAATACATCCTTATTCCGTTGAAGAAATAACTTCAATTCATCTTTAAACTCTTCCACATTGCTTCGACCGACATAAGTAATCTTTTTCGCATCCTCGGTACACAGCTGGATTTGCTCCAGTTTCTCCACTGTTTCGGGCCTTTGCATCTCCGTCTCTTCCCGATCATCTCGAACTTCTATGGGGAGGGCAGTAACCTTCTTCGGACCCTCCATAGGCAACATAACACTGCCGAGAGATCTTCTAGTCAGAGGAGACTTGACCGATTCCCATATCAGTCGGGAATTTTATCTTCAAGTGCTTTGTCGAAACAATAGCACCTATTTTGGATAAAGATGGTCGCCCAAGAATCATATTATAGGCTGGTAGTTCTCGAACCACCAGAAAATTGATTCGGACAGTTGTTTCTTTGGGAAAACTTCCAATGGAAAGATCCAACTGAACCGATCCTTCCGCTCTCTGCAGATGACCCCCGCAAAGCCATATAGGTGTGTTGATGAAGGTTTCATCAAATCTTGATCCACCTTCAATTTTTGATACACTTCGTAAGAAATTAGGTCAGCTGCAGACCTGTATCAATCAATACTCTATGTACTTCCCGCCGTGCAATCTCTACCTTGATGACTATAGCATCATCATGAGGTAAACAAACATCTCTCTCGTCTTCTTCGCTAAAGGTGATAGAATCTTCACCATTCAGCTTCTTCCGCTTCTGCGCCTCTCCGGCTCCAACAAATTTGGATTTGGTTTTTAAACTCCGGAATGATTCGGGCTCTGGACCCCCGAAGATGGTAAGGATCGGTGACCGAGTAGCAGCTTCAATCACCTCCTTGCCTTTTTTGGACTTCGGGGCCTCCCTTGATCGTTCTGAACTAACCGAACGATTCCTTTTAGGGGCAGCCGCACGTGGCCCGCGTGGCTCCTCCCTTCTCCTGCTAACAAAACCGGACAGATGTCCTTGAGATATCAATCTCTCAATATCTCGCCTTCGATGACAACAGTCATTAGTGTAATGACCATAGTCCTTGTGGAATCGGCAATACTTTTCCCGATCCTGCTGCTCTCCGGGTTTCAAAAGAATTTTAGGCGGCCACTTCAAAATATTTTTTCTTTTGAGGATATTCAAAATATCGGCCCGAGGAGCATTCAATGGAGTGTACTCACTTCTACCGGGGGATCTTTGGCGCCAAGGTTGGGATCTTCCAACCCGATCACGAACATTCTTCTTTGGCTTCTGCTTCTGCTCAGGAGCCTTTTGTTCCTTATTGGAGCCTTTATTATCTCCTTGGCGCGCATCTAGAATCTCCATGACTTCAGCCTGCTTCTGGCATCTCTGTACCAACTCAACATAAGTCGTGGGTATATCCTGTAGTAATAACTCCAGGAGCTTCCGATTTGTGAGTCCCGTGAATAGAGCGGTTCCGGCTACTGTTCATCCAAGTTTTCTATCTCCATCGTCACTTTGTTGAATCTTTTCAGAAACTCTCTGATCGATTCGCTCTTTCCCTGTTTGACAGTAAACAAGGTTTCTTCCGTTTTCTTGACCTATATCCCACTCTGGAATCGCCCTATGAATTGGCGTGCCAATTCATCAAAGTTTACGATCCTTCCCGAGGGGAGGTTAGAAAACCACTTTTGTGCCGCTCCAGTTAGAGATGATCCGAAAACCCTGCATAAAATTTCATCAAAATTACCTGAAACTGCCATGGTCTGTTGGTAATAACCAATGTGAGCTGTTGGATCTCCGGAGCCATCGAATGTTGAGAAGGTAGGCAAACGGAAGTTATGGGGAAACCGATATCCCGCAATTGGCTCAAGCAAAGGAGTCTTCCGAATGACCGAGTAAATATCCTCGCTTATTCTTCCCTTAGCCAATTGCCCTAACTTCTCATTGATGTTGGCCAATTCTTGACCAATCTGGGTCGGGTGATCTTCAAGAATACGATCACGACCTCGATTAACACGATCATCACGTGCTACTCGATCATCACGAACAACCCGTCCTTCACGAACGTTTCTCTCGTCACGAATCGCTCGATCATCACGAACGGTTCTTCTGACAGTGGGTGAATGAGTTCTTACCCCAGAATCCAACCTTGTATTTGAATCGGTTGTACTCTCTTGCGGTCTATTGAACCGATCGCCTCGCCTTGGTTGATCATCAGTCCTCCGAAGTCCTCGGTCTCCTTCATGGAAATTCTGATCGACATTCCGATCTTCAGCCATTCTTTGGTCACGTGGCAATGCACGTCTCCCTGAGTCGTGTTGATCAGATTCTTGTGGTAAAACCACTCGTCTGGTGAGCAAGCGGAGTGCTTGGCTCACCTCCAAGAGTTGAATCTTTACCTGATCCAATTGATCTTGGATTGTATCAGGAGGAAGATTACGTCCTCCCTGGCCTTTATCCACTTCGATAGGATTTTGGCTTTCCTGGGGAATATCTGGATTATTCACCCCAGGTATCTGAACACCGGAATTGCGTTGTGCAGCGGCTGATGTGGCTGCTGATCTAGTCACCATGGCTTTTTCAAGTCTTTCCCACAGACGGCGCCAAATGATGCGTCCAAAATCTGCTCAGCCCTTGGATCTCCACGTGATGTCCTGCAAAACGAAAGCGTCAGATGTGGCCCGACCGGCTGGGGTCGGGAGTCCACCTCCGAAGGCTAAGTCGGTTGATGAACTTAATCACAAACGGCTCTGCTAGAAGCACGAGCTAATGAATGAAGAAATGGGAAAGGTGATCTAGATAGCGGGGACGCCGATAGTTTAGGTCTATCAGTATGTATCTGAACCTGAGTCTCAGATAGTATTCTCCTTGATCGATTGATCCGTCCCTCACCTTGTATAGTAGTGAGGTTTATATAGAGTGTACCTTCGAATCTCCTTCGTTGGATGTACTCGAGCCTTCTTTGGGCTAGTAGAGGACTCCTGAGATAACCGTTAGGTTATGCGATAGTTATCCCTTTGATGATGATTATCCGCAGCCGTCAGTTTGAGTCTGCTATCATCAGGGTGATTACCCTAATCCATAAGTAAGATTAGGGCACGCTTGCAGCCGAATAATCTTTCTTCTTCAGCAAGCCATCTTCTGGATCCGGTTCGCTCGGGAGCGATTCGGTTTTCTCCGTCTCGACCGGGGTCGGGGGTCGGACCAGGTATGAACCCGGTCTGATCATAAACTCTCCATATCAGTAATTCATGCTTATTATCATCAAAACCAATAGAGGCTGATGTGGCAAATGCTGACATGGCATTTCCCAACAAGTAAGTACTGCAGAAGAAGGATGACCAAGCCGACGATGCCAAATATCAGAAGGAGCTTTATTTCCATAAAGAGCCAAAGGAGGTACAGCATTAGCCAAGAAGGAATACAATTTATCTTTGACTGGACCCTTCAGTAGAGTGATGCCTGACTCCAAATCCTTAACACAGAAACCCCATGGAAAAAATTCAACAGAACAATTATTGTCAGATGTAAGTTGAGAAATGGAAATTAAATTCTTTGACAATTAGGGAACGATGAGTATGTCATTAAGAGATAAATGATTTGAATTTGTTTTCAAAGTTGAGGAGCCTATATGAGTTATAGGGAGTTTCTTACCATCACCAACTGAAACCTGGTCTTCTCCTTTGTAAGTAGCAGATCGCTGTAGCATGGGTGGATCAAATGACATATGGTTGGTAGCACTTGAATCCGGTATCCACTGTGCATCATTCTGTGGTGTAATGTGTTGGGTATTTTGGGTACCATGTAAGCCAGCATAAGGAATGTGAGGTGGTGGATTAGGATTATTTCGGTTCTGGGCATAACGGAAATAGCATCTATTGGCCGAATGGCCTCGCTTAGCACATATTTGACATTTGAAGGAATTAGTATTAAAGGTGTTTTGGTTTGGTCGGTTATAGGAATTTTGAGATCTTGGAGAGCCATTTGATGAATTTCGGAAGTCAGATCTAGGTGGGTTTCGGTTGTTGGGTGGATAGGAATTAATACTATTATTAGGCCGATTAAATTTAAGCTGATCTGTAACAAGTAATGCAGTAGGGGAATGGGAATCAGTTAAGATTGATTGAGTGTTCCCATAGCCACGGTGTAACCGTTGCTCATGAGTAAGTAGTTTGGCTCTTAGGTAGGTAAAGGTAATGGGTGGGGTAATATTTTCCACAGTGATGATGAAAGTGAGATAATCCGAACCAAGACCATTTAATGTATATGCTACCAAGTTAGAGTCATTTACCTTGTCATTGATTGCCGCTAAGGAATCAGCGATGGACTTAATTTTGTGAAGATAATCCGTAATTGTGCTCGTTCCCTTATTGATCATCTGCAATTCACTGCTAAGATAAGTCCTTCGAGCAGTGGACTGTTGTTGGAAAAGTTGTGCAAGAGAATCCCATACATCTTTCGCTGTTTGAAGGCCAAGAATATGAGAAGAAAGAGACGGTGTGAGGGTGGCATTGATGCATGCTCGAACAAAATGATCATTCTTTCTCGAGGTTTGAAATGATGGATTCGGCGTTTGAGTTCCTCCAGTAGTGATAGTTTGATTTGGCATCGATCTAGTACCATCAAGATGATCCATAAGATCACAGGTAATAAAATGGATTCTAATTGTTCTCTCCACATGAGATAATTTTCTCCATCAAGCTTGACAGAAACAAGGTTGGAGAGATTGGTAATGGGGAATGGAGTGTTAGCAATGGCTATTGAAAATGTAGTGTTTTGGGGAAAAAAAATCTCAAAACCTTAGCTCTAATACCATGAAAGAATGCAAAGAAAACTCTGTTTTTGATAAGTAGGTTGCTTACCTTGATGGGTAAGTCTTATGTATTTATAAATAAACATGGCTGTTGTACAAGATTCGTTTACAATATTCAAATTTGAATTCAAAATTAAAAACTTGAATTCAAATTTAAAAAACTTAAATTCAAAAATTGAATTCAAAAATCAAATTCAAACCATAATAGATCCGTTATGGTCTTTCATCCATGTCTAAAATGAATTAAATAAACATCAAAATTCAAAAGAAAAGAATAGTTGTTTATAGTAGAAAATGTTTAAAAATCCTTATAGAAGATGCCATCGCCTCTCTCAAAAGATATCAAAGAGTAAATATAGAAGTGTCATAAATGACACTAAAGAGTTTCTAAGCATGGCAAAGTTTCTACTAGAACCCGGCTCTATAAAAACTGTCTTGGCCTGAGCACGAAGCTTCATGCGCCTCCACTTCCTCACCAATCACTCTCTCAAAGAAATCTCCCGATGATGGATCCTCCATTTGAAAGGAGTCCTTATGACCTGTAGAGTAATCTAAAGAAACATACATATATAAATAAATGAGTTCTACAAAACTCAATGAAGTCAACTCAACAATCATGTCATGCATTCATTCACAATTCCGACATCACATATATAAAATGATAATGTAAATAATGACAATAGTATGATAGATGCATGGTTATGATGTTATGCACCTAACTCTATCATGAAGTATCTATGGTGGACACGCATTAAGTTAAACATCAATCTCCTTTGGACAGTCTTAGTCACTCTCCCTCAACAAGAGACGTATATTGGGTTTTCTGTGGTTGTTGGGTAAAGTCCTGTCAAACCATGGTTAGGGGTATAAATCATCACTCTCTCACATCACCGTTTGGCATGAGATTTGGCGTCTGTCAAGGATAACTTTAGACCCAATGCAAGGTCATATGATATTGTACTACATATGGTTCGGATATCTCCCCTCATGCCTAGTGCCCTTTTGGTTCGATAACCTTCCCACTTATGAATGGTATCTTCAATGGGAGGCATCTGTTGGATCACATTCCTTAACACAATGATCATCCACATATAATGGACATGATATTCTCCATGTCCTCTCACGGGTTGGTTATTGGTCTTGAGTACCCAGGAGCCCTTATCTATTATATGTAACCCTACTAGCCTATGATGATAGTAGGTCTGCTTGACAATATAGGACCCAACCACTAACATCAAGGGTTAACTAGCTTTAATTCCCCTACTGGAAGGGTAATAGCACTCATAGGGATTTATAGTCCCACACTTCTAGACCCCTAGAATTCATGTACCTAGATCTAGATGCATTCATATAAGGTCACTAAGGTAATGGGCAAACCCATAACCCTAGTTGGTAAAATAGAAAATAAGAGAACCAAGTCTCAACCAATATCATTTATTCTCATATCACTAATATAATATTCGAAAAGAAATCACAAGAATCATTTACATATTCTTACCTTTCGTTGGCTCAAAGTCACACATAATCACATAATAATAAAGCGAGATATCATCAATGAAATTAAAATAACAATGTTGAACATACAAGACATGATTAGTTTATTTCTCACCTTCCAAATTGGTTTCATTCTCTAAAGTTCCAAAATCACAACCAATAGTGGGTAATTATTCTCAAGATAGTTCTAATTTCATAAAAGAAATAGTATATATTAATTGGAAACCAATTGGGTTTTAAAAGGGGTCCAAAATCATACTTCTCAAACCCAGTCTATTAAATGGCCTCAAACCCTTCAATCTCAACCTAGTTTTGGCAAAAAATATTATTTCACCCCCGATTTGAAGTCGAATCGAAACGAGACTTTCGGAACTTTTAATTAACAATAATAGGATCCTAAAAGTATTAACAATTTGTCCCTAATAGATCTCAATCGAAAAGTCCCAATTTCAGCTCTCGCGAGGGCCCACGAGCATCTCTAATAGGCTCAATTTAAAATCGTTCACAACGAATCGCATAAACAACTTCCAAAACTAAAGGTGAACATAGATAGAATTAATTACAAGCATTCAATGCATTCAATATACCCCCAACTTCCGAAATCTATCATTTATCATGAAATAAATACCACTAACCTAGGTCTAGAGAAGAGAGATTGAAGAACACTCACTTTTCTCAATGACTCCGCAATGATTCAAGTCTCGAAGCGTTGCCATGTGGATGGAATCCATAATCTTTCTTGTTTTCTCCTCCTCTCCAAGTCTCAGCCCCACTTTAGCATTAGAAAATGCGTATTGAGGTGAGTAGAGTCATAAAATAGGGTTTTAAACCCGAATTCTCGAAATTGCCCCAAAACTGGGGGGTGGGCGGTTGACCCAAACGGTCTATCGGTCCAATCGACCGACCCTTGGTTGACCCCTCAACCAAGGTCTCATTTTGGTGATTCTCTGCTTGAAAGAAATGTCTTTCGAATATCTACGTTTGGGTATATTTACCTCGTCATTTGGATTCCATCATTGGTTTTCCAACGTGCCAAATTTATCTTTTAATCCATTTGGGATTGACCTTCTTTTTCCTCTTAAATTCTAATAGAGATGTCAAGTCATCACTAGGGTCATCCACTAACATTGGGTCTATTTCTGAACCTTTGGGCTTGACTCGAATGGCTCACAGTTGTTGTCGACTTGAGTTCCAAGTTTGTAGTCCTGAAACCATGGGTTAAAGAGTTAGTAATCCGAGGAATTTTCACAATTACCGTCATTATGATAAAAATAGATAAAAGAATAATAAAGATTTTAAATGTAATTCTTCAAGGAGTAAAGATAATATTTATTATTAATGTGGTGTAAAATATCATTAGGCATGTATCTGTCATACTCCACAGTATTTCGTTAAGCTTTGTCAAGCTTTAATTAAATGAACGAAAATAATGTAGAGATAAAATGGACTTTCCAAAATAATGATACTGAAGTAAATTTCGCCTATAAAAAGAATGATTTTAGGGCCTGTTTGGTTACGTGAATCCAGAGATTTCTGAATTTGAAATCTCTAGATTCATGAATCTGAGAATTATACCCGTTTGGTTGTAAAAATCTCTAGATTCATGAAATCTAGAGATTCACCTTTTTACATTAAAAACGTGAATCTGTAGATTTATGGGTAAGGGGAGAAATCCAGAGATTTCAAAAAAGCTATATATTTGCACATTCACAAAAATCACGCCGATCAAATAGTTTTTTAGGATGAATCCACATATTTCATTCCACAACCAAACATCTAATTTTATAAATTATAACTTCACAGATTTGAAATCTATAGATTTGAAATCTCTAGATATTTGAAATCTCCAGACTCATGTAACCAAACAGGCCCTTAATGGTCTCACAGATATACACATCCAGATGTTGTAGATTCATTTGAAAATAATAATTGAAAATTTAGTTATGTTACTAGAGTTCAAATGAAAATAAATTTGACATTATGTTAGTTGTTTATTTTAAATGTAGTTTTTTTTTTATATAATTTTGTTTTTTTTCTTAATGTTGACTTGCTACATAACTTTTAATGTATTTTGTTTCATTTTGATGAAGAATATGAATATTTCCTAATGTGTTACGATGTATATTATATTGAGAAATAAAAAAAAATATTTTCTTATTTGATGATGCGGAAGTCAATGTTCATACAATAATTGATAGTACAACATTGATTGAGAGCTATGGAAGAACTAATCTATTATTATCTGTGAGATCAAATTGACTATAAATAATGCATTTATTTTGTAGTAAATCTCAAAGAAACTTGTTAAGTTTAAAATATATTTGTCAAAATGATTATTATATTAAGACTCAAATGATAATAAAAGTGATATATATTACTATAAAAGTGTTAGATATTTTCTCTCAGTTTGTACTACATGAATATTCGCATGGTTGAAACACATGCTTTGATAAATAAAAAAAAAAATTAATTCTGATAGCTTTATTATTTGGCATAATCAGTTGGACCATCCCGGGTCGACTATGATGCGAAAATTTATTGAAAATTCATATGATTATCTATTGAAGAACTAAAGATTCTTCAATTCAATGAATTTTCTTGTGCTGCTTGTTATCAAGGAAATTTTATTCTTAAACGAACGCTAACTAAAATTGGGGCTGAACCTTTTGCATTTTTGAAACGTATACATGGTGAAATGTATGAGTTCATTTACCCATTATGTGGACCATTAAGATGATATATGATTTTAGTAAATGTATCTATAAAATGGTCACATGTATATTCATTATGAACTTGCAATTTGATATTTGTAAGCTTGTTTGTTTAAATAATTAAATTAAGAGCACAATTTCTAAATTATAAGATAAAGACAATATGTCTTGATAATACTAGTGAATTTACATCTCAAGCTTTATGATTCATCTATAACAACTGCGATCATAGTTGAATAACATGTTGCTCATATTTATATTTAAAATGATTTGACAAATTATTTATTAAATGTCTCAAATAAATAGCTAAATCATTGCTTATGAAACAAAATCCTGTGTTGGCATGAGAATATGTTATATGTAGTATTTGTATGAAGTAGACCAACAAGTTGTCATAAATTCTCACTATTACAATTAGTTTATGGCCAGAAGCCAAATATTTATCATCTTAAGATTTTTAATGTGGGGTTTTGTTGTGTCTCAGATTTGACCTTGGCTCGGACTGAAGTGGATTAACTCTTGAGTAAGGTCCCAAGAGGAAGATGATGAAACCTGCAAAAGAAGTTAGACGCGGGCCTACTAGGATGCCGGACAACCGCCTCGGATGGCTAAGTCAGTTGGGAATTAGATTAGGATTCCGAGCGAAGCCTGCTCTGAGATTATCCATAAAATTTTTGTGAGTTTACCTAAGGATTGGAACCTTATTATATAATGTGCATGTTACTTTTCTTGGAGGCGATAGATTCCCGCATACCTACTTGTGCAACTATCTGTGGGATGAATCCCTGATTAGGAGCTTCCGTGTATGTCAAGTTCTTTTTTTCTTTAGTGTAAATGGGGTATTCCTTATTAGTTTTATTTGACCGGGTTATGTCCCGACCAATCAGTTGGGCAGAGGGCCGAACCATATTTAGACCTCACGTATATGTACGTAAACATGTGTGTTCTTATTCGTAATAGGTTTATATTCCACTTGCTTGACCACAATGCATAAAGATGAGTCCCCAAAGAAAGTTAGGAATATGTGTTGGATATTGTTACTGCACAATCCTGTTCATCCCTTCAGCCGGTTGAACCTGCAAGAATGAGCTCGACCGTGGAGGTCGAGTTTTCACCTCCGACGATCTAGTTAGGGATCCGACTAAGGAAGACAAGAAAGTAATGAACAATAAGAATTTGAATAGTGATAGTTCTATTTAGCGTACCTTTCTCTTGTGCTCCTTTACCTTTTTATAGATTTTCTATGTATGAGTTTGAGTGAGGCTCAAACCCTAGTTAGGTTGTGATTTGACTCTTAGTCATTGAGTCCTACTCAAACACGAGTAGTTGAGTCGTGACTGAATACTATTTCCTTGGCTAGAATCTTATTCAGATTTACCTTGTTATTCAGCCTTTGTACTTGTTCGACTGACCTTGACTTGGTCGGTCTAACGTGATCCGAGCTGGTCGGACTAGGCTCAAACCGACCTGGTTTGATTCCGCTCTGGTCGGACTGGGCTTAAACCGGACTGGTTTAAGCTTATTTATTCTTTCCTTATCATAAGCCCCCTAGTCTCTGAAGTTCGAGCTTTCTTTTGTTCGGGCTTTAGAGATTCGATGACCGGACACATATCAGCTTTCGACCAATATCACTTGGGAACTGCCCATGCTCGTGCTTCCGAGCAAGGGAGTTCAATTTGGGAACTGCCCATGCTCGTGCTTCCGAGCAAGGGAGTTCAATTTGGGAACTGGCCGTGCTTAACAGCAAGGAAGTTCAATTTTTGGGAACTGGCCGAGCTTAACAGCTAGGGAGTTCAATTTTGGGAACAGCTGAGCTTATGAGCAAGGGAGTTCAGTCTGGGAACTGGCCGAGCTTAACAGCAAGGAAGTTCAATCTGGGAACTGGCCGAGCTGATGAGCAACGGAGTTCAATTTGGGAACTGGCCGAGCTGATAAGCAAGGGAGTTCAATCTGGGAACTAGCCAAGCTGATAAGCAAGGGAGTTCAATTTTGGGAACTGGCCAAGCTGATGAGCAAGGAAGTTCAATCTGGGAACTGGCCGAGCTGATGAGCAACGGAGTTCAATTTGGGAACTGGCCGAGCTTAACAGCAAGGGAGTTCAATTTGGGAACTGGCCAAGCTAATAAACAAGGGAGTTCAATCTGGGAACTGGCCAAGCTAATAAGCAAGGGAGTTCAATTTTGGGAACTGGCCGAGCTGATGAGCAACGGAGTTCAATTTGGGAACTGGCCGAGCTGATAAGCAAGGGAGTTCAATCTGAGAACTAGCCGAGCTGATAAGCAAGGGAGTTCAATTTTGGGAACTGGCCAAGCTGATGAGCAAGGGAGTTCAATTTTGGGAACTGGCCGAGCTGATGAGCAACGGAGTTCAATATGGGAACTGGCCGAGCTGATAAGCAAGGGAGTTCAATCTGGGAACTAGCCGAGCTGATAAGCAAGGGAGTTCAATCTGGGAACTAGCCGAGCTGATAAGCAAGGGAGTTCAATTTTGGGAACTGGCCAAGCTGATGAGCAAGGGAGTTCAATCTGGGAACTTCCCATGGTAATGAGCCAGGGAGTTCAATGTTGAGAACCGAAGAAATCTTTTTGTATAGGTCGAGATGTGAGATGTTTATCTCTCTTTACTCCCCCGAGCATGATAGGTCAAGTCTTTTTTGAGCTGTTATGCTTCATCCAGCTGAGAACTTTTGCTTGTATGTAGAACTCCTTTCTCTCGATCATGTATGCTCGATTATATCTCGAGCTTCCATACTTGTAATTTTGATGATATTTTGCTATCCACGAACTCAAAAGCTTTGAAAATATTGTATACAAGGCTTTTGTTGTTGAAGCTAAATATATTGTTGCTACTGAATTCCAATGTTAGCTGACTTAAAGAATAATATTGCTTGATATTCCACTTCCAACTCTAGGTTGTATATGGAAAATAATCTCGATCATGCATCAAATGTAAAAAGAATTTTGCAGATTGAAGATCAGAAAAAGAAATAATAATAAGAAATCTCTGATATAGAGTCATCTTCTCTGAAGAAGGTGATAACATCTCTTGAAGGATCTTTGCTGTCAGAACAAGAACTCCACTTTGAAAATATTATATATAGTGAATAATCCAGATCATGCACCATTAGAAGAATAGTAACGATCATATAGATAAATAGATCTTCAGGAATACCCATAGAGAAAAATAGATGCCATATTTTGTTGCCACTTTAATATATCATCACTTGAGTCCCACTTTTATGGACACATATAATCTTAGATTCAACTAAGCAGCTTTAATGGCATCTAACATAGTCACCAGGTCCTCTACGGATCAACACGACATCATTGTCTTCGGATCCAGAAGAATAAAAGTTTTTGGAGAAGAGAGAGAATATCTTTAGAGCACTGGATCAACCTCTGCACTGGAAAAAAGGTCCTTCGTCTTCATCTCCACACCCAAACTTCTGCATTTTTTTTTTTAACCAACCACCAACTGAGCAAATAAAATGAGCAAATATGACAAAACACCCAATAAAGCACTGTAACTCCACGTGAAACCCATACGATTGCTTTGGATTTCTTTCTTTCCTGACTCGAAGAACGAAGTTAACTCGAGATGCTCAATTTGTTGAGCGTACTGCTTTACTTTCTTCTTCATTAATTTGTAATTGATATAATATCTTTGCCATTCTTGAATGTGAGTTTCTTTCAGCTTTTGGATTCGCGTTCCATTTTCACCGTACGCAGCGTTGCAACCGCGATTTTTTCTGCAATCAAGACCAAAGACGTGGCCGGAGCTGCTTCCTTTTACAGCTGTAGCGCCACTGCATTGAGGAGGATTCCTCGGCCGCATCCAAAGTCCAGGGGGATTTTTACGGTTGACCAGTCACTGACGACGTTGATCATACGCTGTGCCATCTCCTAGTGAAGGGTTGCTGCCTGTGGCGCAGAAGAGACCGAGAGCCAAGATTGCAGTGACGGAACCGGTGAATCCAGCAATGAATACAATGCATGAATTAACAGGAAAATCAGTCTGCCATTCTCCATTCTTCTAAACCGTAGATCGCGTAGATGTGATTCCAATCTCTCCCATTTTTCCCACCTCACAAGGGAATTTGATCACCTTATTATTATTGAAGGGTTGATTTAGCGATCTGATTTGCACGATGGCCTTTTGATCAAGTTTCCCACAGACGGCGCCAATTGTTCTTGCACAATCCTGTTCATCCCTTCAGCCGGTTGAACCTGCAAGAATGAGCTCGACCGTGGAGGTCGAGTTTTCACCTCCGACGATCTAGTTAGGGATCCGACTAAGGAAGACAAGAAAGTAATGAACAATAAGAATTCGAATAGTGATAGTTCTATTTAGCGTACCTTTCTCTTGTGCTCCTTTACCTTTTTATAGATTTTCTATGTATGAGTTTGAGTGAGGCTCAAACCCTAGTTAGGTTGTGATCTGACTCTTAGTCATTGAGTCCTACTCAAACACGAGTAGTTGAGTCGTGACTGAATACTATTTCCTTGGCTAGAATCTTATTCAGATTTACCTTGTTATTCAGCCTTTGTACTTGTTCGACTGACCTTGACTTGGTCGGTCTAACGTGATCCGAGCTGGTCGGACTAGGCTCAAACCGACCTGGTTTGATTCCGCTCTGGTCGGACTGGGCTTAAACCGGACTGGTTTAAGCTTATTTATTCTTTCCTTATCAGATATAAATCTCCTTATATAATTCAATATCTTGCCAATGATTGAAAATTTATTTAAAGCAAGACTTACTACTTATCATTTTGATGAATTAGTATTTCCAACATGAGCGGGAGAAAACAAACAGTTGGAAAAAGAGATTGATTTGAATGAATTCATTATCTCATTTAGATCCTCGCACTGAGCAATATGAACAAAAAGTTCAAAAGATAATACATTTACAAAATATTACGAGTCAACTGCCAGATTTGCTGACCTGCCAAAAGATACTAAATCTCATATTTCAGCTGAAAATGCTCTAATTAGGATTGATGTCCCACCAGGACAATCTATTAGTGCAAATGAAATTAAACTACGTTTAAAATGTGAAAGACCAATCGGTTTCAAGAATAAAATTCTAGAAAAATGAAAAGAGAAAATGATCAAAATGGTTATAATATAAAGACAATTGCTTATGAAAATCCTAAAGATATAATTTTTTTATAAAATCCCAGAAGAGGTTCAAGTACCTGAAAATATTAAAAGTGAAGAGATCTCTATTATTTATGTTATTGCAGGAAAATGATGGAGCCAAAAAGATAGAGTTGTCGACAAAATTTTTGAACATGATGTTATTATTGAAATAATGAAGTAAGATGATGTTAAACTATCATGAATGTAAATGAATAAATGATTGGCCAAAATGGAAAGACGTAATTCAAATATAATTGAATTTGCTTGAAAAAATAAAGTTTTTGCACCTATAGTTCAAATATCTGAAGGTATAAAGCCAGTGAGATACAAATGAGTTCTTGTGCAAAAATGAAATGAGAAAAATGATTAAATCTGATATCTAAAGCATGAATTGTGACACAAGAATTTTCTTAGTATTGATAATATGGAAACATATTCTCTTGTGGTGAATGCAATTACTTTTAAATATTTTATTAATCTGACAGTACATGAAAAACTTGATATGCGTCTAATGGATATTATTACAACCTATTTATAAAGCTCACTTGAATGTGAAATTTAAATGAAAATTCATGAAAGTTTCAAATGCTTTGAAGCACATAAAAATCTCAGGATATTTGTTAAATCAGGCTTCAAAGAATCAGGTCATATATGATATAACCGTCTTAGTGAATATTTACTAAATTAATAGTATCAAAATGATCTAATATATTACAGTGCATTTATTAAAGGATATTGATATAATTATGTTATAATAAGTGTATATATTGATGACTTAAAAGTATTATTGGAACTCTTGAAGAGCTTCCAAAACAGTAGATTATTTAAACAAAGTTGAAATGAAAGATGCTGGAAAAATAAACTTTTGTATAAACTTCTAAATTGATCATTTGACGAATAGAATATTCGTTTATCAATCAACTTCTATAGAGAAAGTTTTGAAGCGATTTTACATGAATTAAACACATCCATTAAGTACCCCAATGATTGTGAGATCATTTAATATAAAGAAAGATCCATTTCAACCTCACGGAAACAATGAAGAACTTCTTGATCCTGAAATACCATATCTAAGTGCAATTAGGGCGTCAACGTATCTTAATAATAGTACACATTTGGATATAATATTTTCTATAGGTATATTAGTAAGATTTAGTTTTTCTCTAACATAAAGAATTGAAACGATATTAAACATATATTTCAATACTTTCGAAGAACTATTGACATAAAATTATTTTATTCAAATGAATGTAGATATCAATTTACTTCTTATACAGATGCAATATATTTATCTAATTTACATAATGTTAGATCTCAAACATGCTATTTATTTACAAGTGAAAGTACAACTACTTTATGACATTCAACAATATTATATGAAGATAATGTTGTATGCATAACTCAATTAAAGGGATGATACATAAAAAAAACATAACGAAACATATTTTACCAAACTTTTTCTTCACTCATGATATTCAAAGAAATGGTAAAATTGATGTTAAAAAATCCGTTCAAATGATAATTTGGTAGATTTATCTATTGAGAAATTGTCTACTTTAAATTTGAGAAGCTGGTATATGAGATTGAGATATGCAAATTTAAAGAAATTCAATGATATTATCATTAGGGAGAGCTAAATATGTGTTGCACTCTTTTTCCCTTCACCAAGGTTTTATTTCACTGAGTTTTCCTCATAATGTTTTTTACGATGCAGCTAATAAGACATATTATTTAGATCTGTATACTTTTTTTTTTCTTTCACTAAGATTTTTTTTTTCACAGTGTTTTTTTAGTAAGGTTTTAACGATGTATATTATCTATTGATGGATATCTAAGGGGGAGTGTTATAATAATATTTATTTATGGATATCCATCACCCCTAATGAGATCATATCAAAAGATATTTCTGAATGAAGATCTCAGCTACCTTAGCGTGTAATATTGGAGATTCACGTTTATCAAAATCATCTTATTATGTGCAATAATTATATATTTTATTTCCTTGTAGACTCTAATATTTCCATATCTGAGGAGATGCTACTTTTACTATAACATGTAAAGCACAAAACTCAATAGAAAAATTTAATTGATCTTGTCATAATTTTCTTCATTGTATTTAATATATCTTCTCTATTTTATAACAAAAATGAGTTTTGATTTATAATCCATAATAGACAAAATTTATATAATTTTTTTTGGCAGGGGATTCTATTCTTTTAAATAAAAATAGGATTTCAAATGGATACCAAACACATCAAAATAATAAAAAAATGTTACTAAATGACCCTAAGCTTGACTGTTTTGTTATTTGCAGTTGTTTTCGCTAACAAATCAATAATCAAATTAGCCTCACTAGAATAGTAAGAGATCTTCCATTGTATATTGTTCAAGTATCCCTATATATTCCACCAGATTTGTAATACAACACGTGGAATATTGCACTTCTAAAACAAAGCCACAACTGCTATGGAGTTTGCCTCTACCCAAAGCATATCGACTCTTAGCTCCTTGTATGTTCCGAATCTCTCATTGTAGCTAGCTTCCACCCTTGGCAATAATGTTTGAGCAAACTCCTAAATGGATTTAGAAGATGCCTGTCACTCTAGCATATGCATCTCCCGCAGCTCCATTGTATCTTGCTTTGCCAAGGGAACACCCATCTACCTTCTACATTATGCTTTGTATCATTACTGAACCTTTTTACTTGGTAGGGATATGATTGATATATAATTCAAAACATAAGATATGTAAACATAATAGAAAAAATTCAAAGGAGTTTCACCTAAAGGATTATAATTTATTCTTTTTATTGAGAGCTAGTTAAAAGGTAAGGGCATAAAAGGGTATGGTATCTATAACTAGGTATAGTACATAAATTCAGCACCTAAAGTCAATATTGTACTATACAGTTTTCCTATCCACATTTACAAACTGGTACCTAGTATACAAGGTTTCAATACAAAAAAACAGTATAAAAATTCTATGGTACACTTTCATTAAGTAAACAGTATGAAACAGTACAAAATGGTATAGTATATTTTCAACACGAAAATAGAACAAAAATAGCATAAAAATGGTATAATACGAAATGACACAGTTCAGTACATACTCAGGGGCGGAGCTAAGATTTAACATTGGAGGAGGTTGAATAATGAGAGTTCGAACCATCTCTCCATCAAGGGAGCACTAATGTTTTTTCACCACACATGGCCCATACAAATTCCACATTTGAATTATATTATCATGTTTAGACATGACCTTCACATATTAAAGATATAAGTAATCATTAATAATGATACTTTACCCTTACAAAAATATAAGTAAATTATTTAAAAAAATTAAATTAAAAATAAGGATATCTAACAAATAAATATATTATAATCTTTTTTTGTTAGTTTTAATTAATTTTTTATTAAAAAAATCTTACAAAATCAACATTAAAGGGGAGAAAAATATAATTTCAATAGTAGAAGGCTAGATGTAAACCAAATGAATCATGATAGTTAGTTACTTTACAAATTCTAAATATTTAATTCACAATATAAAAATCAAATAATGAGTATAACAAAAAAAAATAATTGAGAAAGAGAGACCATATAAATTTAAATAAAAAAATAAAAGAGAGAGAATATAAAATGGAGAAAAAGTAAGAAAATAATTGATTGTGGAGAAGATTTAAGATAAATTATTTATTTTTAACTTTTTCAAATTTTCCCTAACAGTAAATAGGAATGGAATGAGAAAGACATTATGAATTAGTTCTTAATTAGATTTTCTTTTTTTTTTTTTTTTTTTTTATATGAGGTTCATCCGGGTCAACTTACGTAGATTTTACTTTTTCTTTCTCAAAAAAATTGGGGTTCAATCCTAATCATAGATAATTATTGAGAATGACGTTTGCGCCCATCATCTTTACCTTCAAAATTTTTTCCCCAATAATTAGAGGAGGGCAGAAAGTAATATTTCACATATAGGAAGCCAAGCCAAAAAAAAAAAAATTCAAAAGGTTGGGGAGGGGGATGGCCCCTCTGGTCCAATGTGGCTCTGTACACCGTTGATATGGCATTGGAAATAGCAAAATAGAAATCGCTTTTCAAAATCGTAGCATACTGGTTTTCGAAATCGTTCAATACGGTTTTTCAATACGGTTTTTATATGATCGATTTCGGTTTCAATATATGATTTTCGTACGGAATGATCCCTTAGTTAAATGTGCACGATAGAGGATGAAAGGTCCCACAATCGCCGTTCAATGTCATTATTTCTCAATGTCTTGATGGACCTTCTGGGTCAAAGTAATGATGCAAAGAGTTTAAAAGAGAATTTGATTGAACCAAAAAGTGCCATTAATTGGCTTATAGTGGAGAGTAGTAGTAGTAGTAAAGTGATATAGGGTTTAATTGTGCTTGTGTGTGGAAGCTCTATGATTGCTGTGTCTGTCTCTCATATATATATAAATATATTTATTATATGTGAAGGGAATAGAATGGTTGATTGCAGTCAAAAGGGAGAAATGGAGAAGGTAATAATGGAAAAGGCGATCTTAGAAAAGAAAGAAGGGAACCTTAATAGGTCTTTGTGCTTAGTGAGTTCCACGTACACCCATTTCCTTCCTTATTAGGACTAAAGATTTCCACTTTGTTTATCTTACTAATCATGTTCTAGAAATTCTAGACATTATAGTATGTATATCATCTTTAATCTTAATGATTAATTAATTACCCTTCACTAATATACTAAGGTGTCCCGTAATGTTTGGCGATTGGCCGGCATGGTATCATTGTTTCCTTTCTTTTAGTTACCTTTTTTAAATTAAGGACATCATCCTATATGGACTTCAAGTTCATGGAGTGAATAGAGTTTGCTTGCTTGTTATCTATGATGATGAGTTGTCATATTTGGGCGACAAAAGTTATTATCAAGCAACTTAAATAGAACGGAGTTGGATTTCCATAAACGGTTGAAAGAGTTGAGCTTCTTATCATTTATTTCACAGTTGTAGATGCATCATATTAGTAAATGAGCAGATCTAGCGGTCAACAACTGATTTTCATTTTTGAGTTTGAATTCATGAATTTTTTTTTTCTTCTTTTTTTTCTTTTCTTGATGTAGTTACAATTCGTGAGTTGGGAAAATGTGGGTTGTGTTAGCAACCTTTTGTTTCACCAAAAACTAAAACCCTAAAAAGCTAGAAGCCACATTTTTTGACCGTTAACTTTTTCCAATTTGAATTTGGAGGGAGACAACTGGATTCAGACCTGGGCGGGCAGGCGTTACCTAGTTGTAATTAAAGCAAGACAAAAGTCCTTGATCAGTTTGTTCCCTTGCTTTTGCAAGCTTTTTGCACATTAATGTCAATCAAGATTCAGGTTAACTATTTTAGTGAGCCAAAAAAGAAGAATGAGAAGTTACTGAAGCTCTACTAAATCAAGCAAAGAGTAAAGTTACACTTAGATTTAGTTTATCTCAGGGACAAACAAGGAATATCTATTAGTCTTCACTTGATTAGAACCTAATTAAATAAAATAAAATAAATATAAATATATGAATTTTGAATTCAAATACTCCTCCACTCACATGGTGTGAAATCCCTCAAAATTGTAATCTGAAAATTCATATTGTAGGTTCTAAAATCCAGAGTGTGGATAGAAGGCAACTATGGGCCATCCAAATTGAAACTATTAAATTAGATTTCGAAACAATGAAAGTAGATGTAAATGATGCTAAGTTGGGAGTTTTTATACAATTTGGAAGAAAATCTAACTCGGAAAATGATGGACTTGATAGATGGATCAAGAACACAGTAATGACATGTATAGAAGGTCCCGAAAAATCAAGTATGATCCTTTTATAGCATAGAATAAGACCCAAGACTGAGCTAGGGCATTCAAGGCCTCAATTTCACTCCTGTAACAAAAGTACTAGGGGCGACTGATCGTGTCGCTAACTAATCAAAAATAAAATCCTATACTAATCTAGCAAGTAGAAAGTACGGGGTTGAACTATGGGGAACTAAAAGGCTAAATTACTAAGATTGAATTTAACAAAACTAAATTTAAACTAAATCTATTAATTAATGCAAAAACTTAAACTATGAATATGTGAAGATCTTGGGATTTCGAATCCCCAATGTTTTTCGCTAAACGATATAACTCTACACTTCAAAGTAAATTAAGGATGATCTTCCTAGGTATGCCCTATCTTCGCAAAACTATCGTCCTTTGCGGAAGCTTGGCACGCTTAGTTCGCTGAGCTATAGAACATCTTTGGCCAAACTCAAACGCAATCAACTAGAAAAGATAGAACAATCAAATTAATGAAATAAGCATGATTCATCTACATCCCAAAGAAAAGGAACTAGCTACTCATTATCACAAAGTTCATAAGAAAAATAAAGATGAAACATAGGGGGAGAGAGAGATGTGGTCTTCTTCTTCAGCAATGAGAGAGATGAGAGCCGCATTCGCCGTCTTCTCTTCTCTGTGGTTGGCTTCTCTTTTATGTCTCCCGCACATAATGAATCCCCTCTCTTTACCCGTCGATTTGACATTTATTATTTCAGAATTTGGAAAAACTCAAAACTGGAAAGTTGTAGATATTTTCAATATCGTTCCACAGCATCTTGAATCATCGAAATCCAAGCTCATACGAGAGAGATATGCCCAAAATACTAAAGGTAGGTCTGTTTACCCGATTTTCAGATTTATTACCAATTTTGTTCCTTAGACCTCCACATGTTTCCAATTTGACTAAGATCTCACTTTTCATGATTTCTTGGGCAGCAAGATTGAATTCCATGATTTAAAATCCACCAATATCTAATATATTTGCCAACTTTACTCCATATTATCTCTAATATCCAAAATCACCTTATTCTTGAAAAATACACAAAAATACTCAATTAGCTCTCTTTAATTAAATAAGTATGGGAAATTAAATCAAATAAATAATGGTAAATGCATGCTTATCAGCGACCCACCCAGTTTTGGGGAAAAATGGTATTTTGGGAAAAAGTGATTTTGAAGCCATATTTAATGATTTTCCGTTCTAAAACGTGTCTTTAGGTTCAAAAGCTGTCAAAGAAAGTCAGAGCTCCTCCAAGGTGAAGGAAGGTGTGGAGAGCATCTGTCAAGGTTTCCGACGCTGATTCACTTTCTAAAATGTTAGTATTTATCTTTTTTGTTTTAATTCTCTTCTTTTAATTGATTCCTCCTACTGCCAAGACCCAGATGAAGGTTTCTACTTGCTATAATAACCTAATTCTTCTATCCTCTTTATTTTAGATTGAATCCCCATTCACTTTGGCTCATTCGTGAATTTTGCGGTTGGATTTCAAAGAAGACCTAGTATAGGATTCGTTAGGTTTTCATTCTTTTTGCTTTGTGTGATCTCTAAACTATCATATATCATGTTCTAATATGATTTCAGAATTTTCTAAATAATTTTGGAGTAGTTTAGAATCCAAACGAGAAGTTTTCTATCGATCTGAGTCAAATCTGTTCGTACACAGAAGGTTGGTTGATTGCCGTGGTTGCCTCGGGCGACCCGCCCAAGCTTTGGCAGATTCATGGCCTAGTTGATTGCTCTGGTTGCCTCAGGTGTCACATCCACCCAGCCGGTACCCTACCTAGCATACCCGAGTGTGTGATCCATAGCCTCGAAGATCAAGTATCGAGGTAATTAACCTCCCACATATACAATAACATAATCATGAACATAAATAATCAATGTGCAAAAGATAAACAAAAGATCCAAATAAGGAAAGATTAAATCATGTATCATTAGAGTACGAAAGACAATCAGAATGTCTAAATCAATAAGTAAAGTGAGACGGAATCCCACTCTACAACCAGCGGAAAGTAGATCGCAAATCAAAAGAAAGATTACAGCTGTTTCTAAGATAAGAAAGAAATAACAAACTACGTCTTCATAAACATAGACTTCTTCAATGACGCTCAGACGTTCCCACTCTACAGTAGGGCCTAATCTTGGTAACAAGCAAAACCACTTGAGGAATCCTCAATGTAATCTTCATGGTTGCCAGCACCTTGCGTGAAGTACGCCTCTTCAGTTTGTGCTTCCTCAAATTGACTTTCATAGTCATCAGTATCTGTAGAGTAATCTAACAAAACATTGTACAAAAGGAATGAGTTTCAAAGAAACCTAGTAAGGCAGTTAATCCATAACAACATAAATGGCAGGATTTCAAAGCAAAGTAAAATGCTATATGATATGAAACACATGATGCAATATGATTCTAACTCTATGTATGCTGGTCTCTATTGGCAGACATGCTTTAAGTCATAGCACCGTACTTCTTTAGGAAGGTCTCATCACACAACGCCTTTTGGTAGTGGGTCCGGCATCCCTCGGGACATTCCATGTAATATCCAGCCCTATTCTAACCCTGACCCTAACCCGGATCCACTGTTGTATTCAGGTCCGAAGACCCGAAGCGGTGGTAGAAGAGACCTATGGACCATTCTGGTTGATGATCATGATTCGGAGACTGAGCCTATGGACATTGATGATGATACCCCTTGCTTAAATGCATTATCAGTGTTTAAGGAAAGTCTGTGCATCGGAGAAGATTAATCTCGTTGATGTACCTATTGACCTCCTGTGCACAATCCGAAGGTATTCCCCGAAACTAGACTTCTTGATTGAATTGTGGAAGAAAACCTCACTCAAATTGACCTTGTATAGCCTTTCAAATCCCTACTTGAAGTTGCTGAACTAAACCTGTTTTTCTGCTGAGAAACATTTTGGTCGATACCATCGACCAAAACCATCGACCAAAGTTTCCCAGTTTGCCAAGTTAAAGATTCCATGGACTATTCCTATTCTATTTATTATGACCTCGAGCCTTGAGCCTTGTGCAATCATTTTTCTCACCTGAAATCGTGGGGAGAGCTTCCCAAGGCACCTCCTTGGCTAATGTGAAGGGCACCTCATCAAAAACTCATTGTTTACTATTGATTTTTGTCTACTTCTTCCACACTAAGGTATGAATCACCATTCCACTCTCTACCCTACCATTTTCTATTCTTTTCTTTTCCTTTGTTGCTAGTGAGACATTGGAAAGGGAGCTGCAACCTTGCAACCACCACTCCAAGTGTCTACACATGATTAACCTATGAGTTTCTTAGCCATCCATTGATGCTATCCCTCCACCTCATGCCTAGCTTATGTATTCCCCTATTCTTCTATTAACATCATGTCATTTCTTTTAGTTCCTCTAACTATTACATGCCATTCCTCATCAATGCAATCAATTCCAACTCATGCCATGATGTTTATCACTTGAACTTGTTATCTCAAATTGGGGCTTTTTGTTTGGACCATTGGATTGGGTAATTTTCTTGACTTATAGTGTCGTACTACTGTTGTTAAGTGTTCCTCCAAGTTTCAGATTGATCCGAACACCGGAAAACAAATTTAGGATGAAAACACCCAAAATCCATCATTCTGTCCTGAAGGAATTTTGGTCGATCCTTTTGGTCGATACCATCGACCAAAGTTGTTGCTGACAGCAACCTTGGCCAGTTTTGATCCAATTGATATCCAATCTTCTTAATCCCTTCTCTAACTTATTATTGATGTTTGTTTAGGGCCTTAACAATTATTTTGGACTATTTCTTGATACTCTCAATTCATCATCAATTCAACCCAAGGTAAGGATGGTTATCTCCATAAACATATAAGTCATCAAATATTGAATTGTGTTTTATTTAAAGAATGAAATCTTTTGATTTTCTTTCAATCATTATAAGACTGTTACACATGTGTTAGAACAGTAGCATTTAAATCTTTATACTCTTGTTGTGTTACTTTATCATTTTGACTTGCTTATGTTTATAATGATTCCTTTCAATATCATGATTTGATTACTATTATGGATATGCATTGGATGCATGAGAAATGATGAGATTGAATATGTGATTTCTTACGTATGACTTGGGATTGAGGAGTGTTCTATTGACACTTCTGTCCTTAGGCATCGGAGGGAATAGTATGGGATGTTCTCCGATGGTGCCTATCGACACTCTCCCGGGTTATTGGATGACATACATAGGACTGTCTAGTTGGTTGGCTAAGTCTATCCTTGTCGTGTTAGACCCGAATCTGAAGGGCATTGAGACCGAACAACCCGTGGTAGTGTATGGTTGTATGGGCGCTCTAGGCCGGTAACCAATCCGGTAGGGGACATAAACCATGCTACGGATACCTGAAAGGGGCCATTTATTGGTAGAGTTGCATATGGATAGACTTGGGCTCATGGGCGCTCAAGACCGGTAACCAATCCGTGAGAGGACGTGAGAGCTTCTCGTTTACTATATGTGGATGACCAATAGGGTTGATGAGTCTGAAATCCGGGATTTCGCTGACTCTAGTGTGAAGGATATCAGAAAGGATCGCCGGGGGCAAGGAATGGACGTATCTGAATCTGACTTGACCGACTGAGTAGATGAATTGCATTGGGCTAGGCTTTACTGTGACATGCGCCAGTACTTGACCAAATGGTGATGTGAGAGAGCGGTGACCGATCCCCTTACCACGGTTTTTGATGACTTTACCGATCTTCCCCAGGCATTCCCAAGATATGGAAATGGGAGAGTGACTGACAACCCAAAGAAGTACGGTGCTATGACTTAAAGCATGTCTACCCTAGAGACTAGCATTCATAGAGTTAGACTCATATTTGCATCATATGTTCCATATCGCATTGCATTATACTATGTTCTAAATGTGTATGATTTCTAATTATGGAATAACTGCCTTGCTGAGTTCTTCGAACTCATTCCTTTTTGTGCAAATGTTTTTAGATTACATTCCAGGTACCGAGGACTACGATGGCACCTCCTTTGAGGTGGACTATGATTCCACATACTACCCTCCGGGTAGTGGCGTCGGTGAGGATCCGTATATTGGAGCCGAGGAGGATTACTATCCGCACCAGGGTTAGCCCCACAATTGTGCGGGAGTGGCAGCGTTGGGTTTACTTCATCAGTACTGTTGAAGAGACTACTATTAGTATAGAAGAAACCCTAGCTTAGTGCCCCATTCCCCTGGTGTATTTTTGGAGTACTTGGATCTGTAATTAATTAACTTTTTGGAATTATCTTTAATACTTGGACATGTACTTAACTACTTTTACTTTCCGCTGCTTTGAGAGAGTGGCTACCACACCTTCTCTCCCTGATATGATTTTGACCACATTCTGATATTATCTATCTTCCGCACTCTGATATATATTTAATCCTACCTTATACATATTGTTTAGTATTAATTGTTTTTACCATTGATTATTACTGTTCATGATTATGTTACCGTGTATGTGGGAGGCATGGACCTCAGATCATTGATCCTTGGACTGTGGATCACATCCTGGGTATTCCAAATGGGGTACCGGCTGGGTGGATGTGACATTCCATGGCTGGGGGTTAAGTCACCACTCTCTTACATCACCATTGGTCTAAGTACTGGCGCATGTCAGGGTCAAAGCCTAGCCAAATGCAAGTCTCCTACTTAGTTACATCAAGTCAGATTCAGATACCTCCATTCCTCGCCCCTGGCGATCCTTTCCGGCATCCTTCACACTAGAGTCCTCATAGTCCCTGACTACGGACTCATCAACCCTATAGGTCATCCACATATGGTAAAAGGGAAGCTCTCAAGTCCCCTCACGGGTTGGTTACCGGTCTTGAGCGCCCGTGAGCCCAAGTCTATCCATATGCAACCCTACCGATAAATGGTCCCCACAATGTGATTCCTGTCCTCTCACGGGTTGGTTACCTGTCTTGAGCGCCCATGAATCCCCATTGCTACCACGGGTCATTTGGTCTCAATACCCCTCCGATTAGGGTCTGACATAACAGGACATCCTAGCCAAACACTACTAGACAGCCCTAAATATGTCATCCAACAGTTTAGGAAGGTGTCCAGAGGGCATCTCCGGAAACATCCCATAATATTCCCGTAGTAGTCCAAGGACAGAAGTGTCAAAAGGACACCTCTCCTTTCCAAACCATACTTAATCATACACAAGCATAAATCCATAACATCACATACATGGTAACTTCTTATATGGAAAGAAATCAATAATAACATACAACTTGCATATAATTGGTAAGTAAATCATACATGAGTCAAGTTAACATAAACGAGTAATGCTACTGTAATCAAGACTATGTAACAGTAGTATATCATTGTAAGAATCTAATTAAGGAAATAAATTAACAAGATTCAAATATAGAAACTAGGATATGCAATCTATGTAGTTAAGGAAATAACCATCCTTACCTTATATAACTTGCAAAGGAATCTTAGGGAATCAAGTAAGACTTGACTAAACTTGAGAAGAAAGTCCTAAACAAGTATATACAACATATTAGGAAAGATACATAGAAGGAAAGATATCAAAACATCCAAAACAGACCAAACATGAGGTTGCTGTACTCATTGGTTGATTGACTTGGTCTACTATCTCAGTCGACCAATGAGTTGACCAATAGAGACAGTGGCCTTCAAAAATTAGAGTTTCCAGAATATGAAACCGAATTTGGTGGTTCAAAAGGGTACTAAACAAGGGGTAAACTACAGAGGCAGTATACTAGTATATAGAGGACTCCAAAACACTAATCAAATCAAGTCTTCAAGTAACAAATTAGGAAGCAAAAGTTACCGTAATTAGATCAATCATGGTTCTTGAAGAATTCATAGTAAAAATCATGGACAAGAACAATAGGATGATGGATAACTGATTGTGATAAAGAAATCATGAAAAGCATGCATAGATTTTCAAGAAAAATAGATCTAAGACTGAAGAACATGAATCTAAATAAGGAAAGAGAATGAATACAAGCTTTCCTTCAAAAGCGAGTGATGATCTTGATGAAGATCATCCACCAAGCTTTAGATCCTTAGGAAAAGAGAGGGAATGAGTATAATGATAGTTGCAACAGAGATACAACATCACTACTATTGTCCTCAATCAGAAAAGGAAAGAAAAATAATTAAGAATCAAAGATCAAACACATAAGAGGATGATCACATACCTTTTTGTGTAAAAGCACGAGTTTTGACGAAGATCCGTCAAGATGATCACCAAGGATGCAAGGGAGATGACTTGCAGAGGGCTCCAGTACGTTCCAAAGAGTTTGAAGGCAGAAAATACGAAGTAGACTCGAGATTGGACTTAAATAGAGCAAGCAAAGACCTAATTAGCAAATTCAGATCCCATTGGTCGATTGGATTGGTTGTTGGACCAATCAGAACAACAAATCCAAAATAGGGAATTGAAGGCTCAGATCAAATCCAAACATGAAAGGGTTTTGCACACACACCAAGTGACTTACCTAGGAGGTAGAAATGCCTTCGAACCATGACAGAGAGCACTCCAAGTCATTCCACTAATTCCATCTTCCTCAGGATGCAGTTTCCATAAATGGAACATTGACATCAACACTCATGAATTCCAAGCCAACCACCAAGTCTTCTACTGAAATGGCCCAAAGTTGACTCCTTGCTTTACTTCGGGTTGTCGGACCTACAGACAACAGGGTTTCCGGGTCAAGGTTAGGGCTGGATTTCACACCTGGGCTGGGTTTCACATCAGGTGTGAAATCAAGCCCTAACCTTGACCGGGAAACCCTGTTGTTCGTAGGTCGGAAAACCCGAAGTGAAGGAAGAAGGCATCTATGGGCCATCAATGGAAGACATGGTGTTTGACCCAGAACCCATGGAGATTGATGATGGTGCTCCATACTTGGAAACTTTGTCAGTGTTTGAGAAACTATACCTTGATGAAGGAGAACTTAGTTGATGGACCTCAAGCCTACTTGGACATGGTTTGAAGGCATTCCTTTATACTAGGTGAGTCATTTGTTGAGTTGGGAGAAGCTCACTTTTATTTGAAGAGATTTGGGCCATCATTTCCCAGTCTGGACCTTGCTGTCCTAGCCTGGTCGATTGCCTGGTCGTTTGGCCAGTCGACCAGCCAGGCGCCAACTATTGACCAGAATCTGAGGAAAATCTTCTATTTAGGGTTTTTGGAACTCTATTTAATAGGACTTCGTGTTTTTTAGCCTCTTTTGTTTCTAAAACCTCTAGAGAATGTGGAGAACATCTTTCAAAGCCTCTCTTTGGGCATTCATTTCCCTGTCTGGACCTTGCTGTCCTAGCTTGGTCGACTGCCTGTTCGTTTGGCCAGTTGACCAGCCAGGCTGCCAACTGCTGATAGAATCTGAGGAAAACCTTATGTTTAGGGTTTTTGGAACTGTATTTAATAGGACTTCGTGTTTCTTAGCCTCTTTTGTTTCTAAAACCTATAGAGAATGTGGAGAACCTCTCTCAAAGCCTCTCTTTGGTATTGTTGAAGGACTCTTGCAAGATCTCAAGTTCTTCATCTCTTGCTCATTTTCAAGATTAGTAATCTCTTAACTTCTCATTGATTTACTCTTGTATTGATCTAATCCTATTTTTGTGATTATGAAGAAGGTATTGCAACTTTCCAAACACCTCTTCTACAATCTCCAATGTTGGGAATGAATCTCCATTCATTCCATTGGTATCTTCATGCTTGATTCTTAGCCATGATTATATGATATCTTCATGAAGCCATGATCATTACTTAATTTGACTTCTCTAGCATATTAGATCTGATTTCATGTTAGTATTCATCTTTGATCTATTGCTAATGATCCTCTTGAGTGAATCCTTAATTTTCCATGGTTGTTTTCATTGAAAACCATGTCTTTGATCAAATTAGAAATTCATGTTTTCAAATTAGAAAGTCATGATTTTGATCATTGTTTGGTGTCTAATCTATGCTAGATAATCTTAGATTACTATTCCTAAGGTTCCTTTGAAATTTTAGAGTGTTTCGAATCCCGAAAGATAAGTTTTGGATCAAAATTCAGTTTTTGGCTACGAACACTGTTCACCTGGTCGACTGGACCAAGCCTGCCAGCAGTGTAACTTTGGTTTTCTTCATCCGATTTGATTCGTTTGACCTCCAATCTTCTAGGGTTTTTTTTCTTCCTAATGATGTATCTATGCTTGTCTAGGGTTTATTTGCTAACTTTGGACTTGATCTCTTGTTCCTCCGGATTTTCTATGAATCTATTTAAGGTAAGGACATTTGTTTCCATATTAACATAGATTGCGTGAATCTTAGTTTCTAATTTGGGAATTTCATGGATTCTCTGTTGTTCTTCTATTTTCTTAATATGATGTTACTGCTGTAAGTACTTTTAAGTACAGTAGGACCATATTCATATATTCTTCTTATTATTTTGATCATGTATGGACATTATTCTTGTAATTTACATAATCAATTGATCGTGTTTACATGTTTATCTTTCTACATGTTGTAATATCTGTCACGCCCTCCCAGCCGGTACCCTATCTGGCATACCCGAGAGTGTGATCCACAGCCCGAAGATCAGGTATCGAGTGATCAACCTCCCACATAAACAATAACATAATCATGAACAATCATAATAAAAGTGCGGAAGATAAACCATAGATCCAATAAAAAAAGAATGAATCATAAATGAATCAGAATAATAGATATAATCAGAGTGTCAAACAGATAAGTAAAGTGAGGCAAATATCCCACTCTACAACCAGCGGAAAAGTAGCTCTAAAAGAATAAACTAGACAAAATCTAATCCCAATAGCAAGTACAATGGGTAACTAAATTGTTCTCCACTTTATAGACAACATCCTTATAAGTGTAAATCTCATAAATGGCACAAGGATGCTTCCACTCGATGGTCGGACTAAGCATCGTACGGAGCATAACCACTCGCGGGATCTTCAGAGTAATTGTGGTAACCGCAATCACCTTCCTGGAGATATGCCTCTTCGCCTTGCGCTTCTTCATAGGGACCGTCATAGTACTCAAGACACTGCAGGATAGTCTAACAAACATTGTACAATAAAGGAATGAGTTTCAAAAAAAACTCAAGAAGGCGCTTAAAATCCATAATAACATAAATGGCAGGATTCCAGAACAATCATAAATGCAATATGATATGAGACAAACAATGAATGAATGAATCTAACTCTATGTATGCTGGTCTCTATTGGCAAACATGCTTTAAGTCATAGCACCGTACTTCTTTAGGAAAGTCCACTCACATCCTCAACCATTTAAGATATCTTGGATTCTCTCACGGATCATTTCACCGGTCTTGAGCAGCCGATTGGTAATGGGTCCTTCATCCCTCAGACAAACCTTGGCAGGGGGTTAAGTCAACACACTCTCTCACAACCATTTGGTATAAGTATCTTGGCGCATGTCGGGGTAAAACCTAGCCAAATGCAAGTCTTCTACTTAGTTACATCAAGTCGATCCAGATACTTCCATTCCTCGTCCCCGACGATCCTTTCCGGTATCCTTCACACTAGAGTCCTCATAGTCCCCGACTACGGACTCATCAACCCTATTGGTTATCCACATATGGTAAACGGGAAGCTCTCACGTCCTCTCACGGGTTGGTTACCGGTCTTAAGCGCCCGTGAGCCCAAGTCTAACCATATGCAACCCTACCAATAAATGGCCCCCACAATGTGATTCCTGTCCTCTCACGGGTTGGTTACCGGTCTTGAGTGCCCATGAATCCCCATTGCTACCACGGGTCGTTCGGTCTCAATACCCCTCTGATTAGGGTCTGACATAACAGGACATCCTAGCCAAACACTACTAGACAATCCTAGATATGTCATCCAACAGTTTAGGAAGGTGTCCAGAGGGCATCTCCGGAAACATCCCATAATATTCCCGTAGTAGTCCAAGGACAGAAGTGTCAAAAGGACACCTCTCCTTTCCAAACCATACTTAAGCATACACATGCATCAATTCATATCATCACATATATGGTAACTTCATATATGGAAAGAAATCAATAATTACAATCACTTGTATAACATTGGTAAGTAAATCATACATGAATCAATTTAATATGAATAAGTAATGATACTGTAATCAAAGTTATGCAACAGTAGTATATCATTGTAAGAATCTAATTTAGGAATCATATCAATAATATTCAAATATAGAAACTAGATTCATGCTATCTATGTAATTAAGGAAATAACCATCCTTACCTTTTATAACTCGCAAAGGAATCCTAAGAAATCAAGTAAGGTCTTGGCAAACTTGAGAAGAAGGTCCTAAACAAGTATATACAACATATTAGGAAAGATCCCTAACAGAAAAGATACCAAAACATCCAACACAGACCAATTCTCGAGTTGTCGTACTCATTGGTCGAGTGGATTGGTCGACTCGGTCCAAATCGACCAATCAATCGACCAATGCGACCAATGCGAGATAGAGCCTAAAAAAAAACAGAGTTTTAAGATATGAAATCCGAATTTGGTGGTTCAAAAGGATACTAATCAAGGGGTAAACTACATCAGTAGTATTCTAACATATAGGGGACCTCAAAACACCAATCAAATCAAGATATCAAGATCCAAATTAGGAAACAAAAAGTTACCATAATTAGATCAACCATGGATCTTGATCAATTTGAAATAGAAATCAAAGACAAGAACAATAGGAGGATGGATCATTGCTTCAGGTAAAGGTTTCATGAAAACATACTTAGATCTTTAAGGAAAAAGGCTTAGAAGCATAAATCTAAATAAGGAAATAAAACCTACCATATATGTAACTACCATGCTTCATGAAGAACACATAGTATGGTAGAAGAGAACAACTAGAAATTGATAGATTATGGATCATGGAAAGAAAACACAGGAATTAACTACTAACATGATCAATATCGAAGATCCAAAGAGATCGGAATTCAAATCAGAAGTTTAACAAGATTAGATCATGGTTTGATCATGATTCCTTCAAAAGCTTGCAATGATCATGGTTAAGATCATTGTTCTAGCCTCAAATCCTTAGGATGATCATGAGATCATGTTCAGAGATGTTTGCAACAGAGAATGCAGCATCTCTTCTACTGTCTCAACTCAAAAAGGAAAGAAAAACAAAGATAGACGAGAAGAAGAGAGAGTAGACATACCTTTTGATGCAAAAGGAAGAGTTTCGACGAAGATCCGTCAAGAAAAACACCAAGGATGCAAGGGAGATGACTTGCAGAGGTCTTTGGTTCGTTCCAGAGAGTTTGGAGGCAGCAAATGCGAAGTGGACTCGAGATTGGACTTAAATAGAGCAAGAAAAACCTAATTGCCAAAGACAAGACTCATTGGTCGAGTGGATTGGTCGATGGCCCATCGACCAATCAATCGACCAATGCCGACAAAGAAGACCAAAACAGGGAATTGAAGGCCCAGATCAAATCCAATCCTAAAGGGGTTTTGCACACAAGTCAAGTGACTTACCTAATAGGTAGAAATGCCTTCAAACCAAGATAGAGAGCACTCCAAGTCCATCAACTAATCCGATCTTCATCAAGATTCAGTTTCCATAAATAGAACTTCATCATCAACTTTCATGGATTCAAAGCCAGACACCAAGTCCTCCACTGGGATGGCCCAAAGCTGACTTCTTACTTTACTTCGGGTCACTGGACCTACAAATAACAAGGTTTCCGGGTCAAGGTTAGGGCTGGGTTTTACAATATCTGTTGTGTATGTTATGATTGAATTGGGAATGTGATTGATTAGGTATGATTTGGGATTGGGGAATGTCCACTTGACGTTTCTGTCCTTGGACATTAATGGAAGTGGTATGACACATTTTTGATCGTGCCCTTTGACTCTTTCCCGGATTATTGTATGTCATACCTAGGGCTTGTCTAGCAGTGTTTGGCTAGGATATCCTTGTTATATCAGACCTGATTCAGAAGGGTATGAGACCGAGTAACCCATGGTAGCAATGTGGGTTTGTGGTGCTCAAGACTGGTAACCAACCCATGAGAGGACATGGATCACATTGTGAGGGCCATTCATTGGTAGGGTCGCAAGTAGTAGACTTGGGCTCATGGGTGCTCAAGACTGGTGTGTTATATCCGTGAGAGGACATGAGAGCTTCCCGTTTATTATTTGTGGATGACCAATAGGGATGATGAGGCTGTAGTCCAAGTTGGTTGTATCCATAGGATACGCTAACTCTAGTGAGAAGGATACCGGAAAGGATCCCGAGAGGGGAGGAATGGAAGTATCTGACTCTGACTTGATATAACCAAGTAGATGACTTGCATTTGGCTAGGTTTTACCTTGACATGCACCAATACTTGGACCAATGGTGATGTGAGAAAGCGGTGATCTAAACCCCAACCAAGGAATGTCCAAGAGGGATGTAGGACCCAGTTACCACCGGAGAACCCAAGATACCGGAATGGTTGAGGGAAGAGTGATTTGAGACCTACCCAAAGAAGTATGGTGCTATGACTTAAAGCATGTCTGCCCATAGAGTTAGATTCATAGATGTATTGTCTGTTTCATATCATATTGCATTTGCTATGTTCTGCTATCATGTTATTTATGTTGTTATGGAATAACTTGTCTTGTTGAGTTCTTTTGAACTCACTCCTTTTTGCAAATATCTTTGTTAGATTATTCTGCAGGTACTGACGAGTATGAAGGCCAGTACTATGAAGCGCAAGCCGATGATGCATACTACTCTCAAGGTGCTAGCTGTTACGAAGATAATGGTGAAGATTCTGTGTGTGATCATGCTGCATACTAGGATTAGCCTATCTTGGAGTGGAAGCGGCCGTGTTTGGTTTCTAAAGTTTATGTTTATGAAGATATTCTTTATAAGTTAGAAGAGACCTTAGTTTAGTTTGATTACTTCTTTTCTTTCCTTTCTTTGGAGAATCGGTTGTAATATTTCCTTTTTAGTTTCGAGCTACATTCCGCTATGTTATGTGGAGTGATTTTCTGCACACTCTACATGTGATTGTTCGACATTGATTATTATATTGGTATCATTTCTTTATGCACTCTGATTATATTTTTATTCTCTTCTTCTTATCTCAATCTTTTTGTTTATATAATGATACATTGAATATGTCTTGTTCATGATTATGTTATTGTAAATGTGGGAGGATGATTTCCTCGAATACTGGATCTTTGGGGCTGTGGATCACACACTCAGGTATGCCAGGTAGGGTACCGGCTAGGTGGATGTGACACCAGGCAACTCACCCAACCAACTCACCCATTGCCAAGTTGGTTATTTGTTTCTCTTTTCAACACCATGCCTCTAGGGTTATTTCTAACTTTAAACCAACATGTAAATAGGAATTTCTGGGAAACCTGAACATACTCTTTGACCTAATTTACAAGGTTACAAATTGATAGCAAGGTGTGGACGTTCACTTGCACATAACCATCGTTACATTCTTGATTGCTATGAAACTTGACTATATGATTACATATTTTTGTTTTAGGGTTTAGGAATGATTATTATAACTATAGAATTCCATAATATAGATGATTAATGATGTTATTGATATATAATCAACATGTGACTGTATGCACTTAGAATGACTTGTAACTTAAGAATGTAATTGAATCCATCTTGTAATGCAAATGTAGGTTGTGATTGTGAATTGGGGAATACCATTCGGGTGTTTTTGTCTTGGGACATTAGTGGAGGTGGTATGGGACACAATCCTATGATGCCCCTTGGCACTTTTCATAATCACTGGATGTCATAACTAGGAAGTCTAGTTGAGTTTGGTTGGAAACCCCGTCATATCACACCCTATAAATGTGGGTATTGATGTCGAGTGACCCGTGATAGCAATGTGGGGTGGTGGGCGCTCAAGACCAGTGAAATTCCCAGGATTTTTGACCCTCGTTGTGAAACCCAGCCCTAACCTTGACCCGGAAACCCTGTTGTTTGTAGGTCTGACAACCCGAAGTAAGGCAATAAGTCAACTATGGGCCACCTCAGAGGAAGACTTGGTGTTTGGCTTAGAATCCATGAGAGTTGTTGACAATGTTCCATTTATGGAAACTTGTTCAGGACTGAAAAGGAAACTGCACCCTGATGAAGATGGAATTAGTTGGTGGACTTGGAGTACTCTCTAACTTGGTTCGAAGGCATTTCTACATACCTGGTAAGCCACTTGGTGTGTGTGCAAAACCCCTTCAAGTTTGGATTTAATCTGAGCCTTCATTTCCCTATTTTGGACTTGCTGTTCTGCTTGGTTGACTGGGCCAGTCAACCAATCAATCGACCAACGGGATCTGTTTTGCTGAATTAGGTCTTGGCTTCTCTATTTAAGCCCAACTTCGAGTCTAATTCATCTTTTGTGCCTCCAAACTTACTGGAACGAACCAGAGCTCTCCTCAAGTCACCTCAAGTCATCTCCTCTGCATCCTTGGTGATTTTCTTGTCGGATCTTCGTCAAATCTCTTGCATTTACATCAAAAGGTATGTGATGATCCTCCTTTCTTCTCTATCTTTGATTCTCCATGGTTTTCTTTCCTTTTCTGTTTGAGAACAGTAGAGTTGATGTTGCATCTTTGTTGCAACCATCACTCTACTCATCTTCTCTCTTTTCCTAAGGATTTAAAGCTTGATGGATGATCTTCATCAAGATCATCACTTGCTTTTGAAGGAAACCATGTATTCATCTTCTTTCCTTTTTTAGATTCAATGTTCTTCAATCTTAGATCTGTTTTTTCTAAAAGATCTATGCATGCTTTTCATGAATTCTTTATCAGATTAGTAATCCATCATTCCATAGTTTCTTGTCCATGAATTTCCCATGATTTCTCCAAGAACCTTGATTGACTTATTTATGGTAAGTCTTTGTTTCCTATTTTGTAACTTGAAGACTTGATGTCATTAGGGTTTTGAAGTCCTCTATAGATCACACTATCACTGCATATTCCCTCTTGTTTGGTGTCCTTTTGAATCACAAAATTCAAATTTTGAATCAGAAATCTCTGTTGGTCGACTCATTGGTTGATTGAGTTAGTAGACCAATCAATCAACCAATGAGGACAGTAACCTCATATTTGGTCTGTTTTAGATGATTTGATCTCTTACCTTCTAGGTTTCTTTCCTAATATGATATACATACTTGTTTAGGATCTTCTTGCCAAGTTTGGGAAGATTCTCCTTGATCTTTAGAGATTCTCTTCAAGTTATATAAGGTAAGAATAGTTATTTCCTTAATTACATAGATTGTATGATTTAGTTTCTATATTTGAACCTCACTGATTTATTTCCATAAATAGATTTCTATATTGATGTACTACTGATGCAACTACTCTAATTACAGTAGCATTATTTGTTTATACTAATTAGTTCATATATGATTTACTTGCCAATTATATACATGTTGGATCATGTTATTGATTTCTTTCCATATGGGGAGTTACTCTATTTGTGATATGATTGATTCATGGTTGTGAATGATTAGGTATGGTTTGGAAAGGGGAGGTGTCCTTTTGACACTTCTGTCCTTGGACACCTACGGGAATATTATGGGATGTTTCCGGAGATGCCCTTTGACACCTTCCTAAAGTGTTGGTTGACATACCTAGGTCTGTCTAGTAGTGTTTGGCTAGGATGTCCCATTATATCAGACCCTAATCGGAGTGGTATTGAGACTGAACGACCCGTGGTAGCAATGGGGATTCATGGGTGCTCAAGACCGGTAACCAACCTATGAGAGGACAAGAATCACATTGTGGGGGCCATTCATTGGTAGGGTTGCATATGGATAGACTTGGGCTCATGGGCGCTCAAGATCGATAACCAACCCGTGAGGGGACATGAGAGCTTCCCGTTTACCATATGTGGATAACCAATAGGGTTGATGAGTCCGTAGTTAGGGACTATGAGGACTCTAGTGTGAAGGATATCGGAAAGGATCGCTAGGGGCGAGGAATGGACGTATCTGGAGCTGAGTTGATGTAACTAAGTAGAAGACTCGCATTTGGCTAGGCTTTAACCCTGACATGCGCCAGTACTTAGACCAATGGTGATGTGAGAGAGCGGTGACCTAAACCCCAGCCATGGAATGTCCCGAGGGATGCCGGACCCACTACCAAACAGCGTTGTGTGATGAGACCTTCCCAAAGAAGTATGGTGTTATGACTTAAAGCATGTCTGCCAATAGAGACCAGCATACATAGAGTTAGAATCATAATGCATCATATGTTTTATGTCACATTGCATCTTACTTTGCTTTGAAATCCTGCTATTTATGTTATTATGGATTACTTACCTTACTGGGTTTCTTTTGAAACTCACTCCTTTTGTGCTATGTATTGTTAGATTTCTTTACAGGCTCTGAGTATCATGATTGCTCGTATAAAGAAGCGTAGGGAGAAAGAGACATACCTTCAGGAAGGTGATTGCAGTTACGATGATCACATTGAAGATTCCGCGGGTGGTTATGTTGCATACGATGCTTAATCCATCGATAGAGTGGAAGCGCCCTTGTGCCATTTTTGAGATTTATACTTATAGAGATATTCTCTATAAAATTGAGAACGATTTAGTTACTCATTGAACTTGTTATTGGGATTAATTTTGATCTCTTTTTCTTTCTTTTTGGAACTACGTTTCCATTGTTGGTAGAGTGAGATTTCCGCATCACTTTACTTTATGATCTTTACATTTTTTTTACCTTTCGTACTCTGATGATATATGACTTTATTCCTTCCTTATTTGGATCTCTCATTTATACTTTGCACATTGATTATTTATGTTCATGATTATGTTATTGTCTATGTGGGAGGTTGATTACCTAGATACTTGATCTTTGGGGTTGTGGATCACACACTCGGGTATGCCAGGGTAGGGTACCACTGGGTGGATGTGACACTCTTACCCATGGTTTTAGGACTGCGAACCCAAAACTAGAATAGGCGACAACTGTGGGCCATTCGAGTCGAGCCCGAAGGTTTGGAAATGGACCCCATGGTAGTGGATGACCAAATTGACAACTATTGCCACTCTCTTAGAGTTTAAGAGGAGAGCGAAAGTCAATTCTGAAGGCATTAAGAGGAGATTTTGGCACGTCCAGAAACCGATGAAGGAAGAACCAAATGCTGAGGTAAACATACCCAAGGGTAGGCCCTAGAAAGACTTTTCAAAAAATCTGGAGATCATAGGATTTGGTCCTTGAATGAGGGGAAACCAAGGGCCGATTGACCAAGACAGGTTGATAGAGCTGGGTTGATTGCCTCTTACCCAATTTAGGGAAAATAAAAAAAAGGGGTTTTAAAACCCTATTTTATGCCTCCACTCATCATAAACATATTTCTTATTGCTAGAGTAGGGCTGAGGCCTTGGGAGAAGAGAAATCCAAGGAGATTCGCGGATTCTTTCCACATGGCGTCACATCAAAGCTTGATTCATCATGGTAACGCTTACAAAGGTGAGTGTTCTTGAAAACTCTCCTCTTTAACCTAGTTTTAATGGTTTTTTATCATCATTGAATGCTAGGCTTTGGTGCTTGAGGTCATTGAATTGCAATGAATGCTTCCCATTACTTCTCATTGGGTCTCCCAACATTTTTGAGAGTTGGTTATATGAATCATTGCATTCAAAACCAATTTGAATCTCTCAGGAAACCCTGATTTTAGAGTTTTCATTGGTGGCCTATTTGGGATGATTGCTTGTGTCACACCCCACCCGCCAGTATCTATGAAATCCAGCCCTAACCTTAACCCGAAAACCCTATTGTCTATAGGTTCGAAGACCTGAAGTGAAGGTAGAAGGCAACTATGGGCCATCTCAATAGAAGACATGGTGTTTGACCCAGAACCCATGGAAATTGATGATGGTGTTTCATACTTCGAAACCTTGTTTGAGTTGGAGAAGAAACTACACATTGATGACGTAGAGCCTGGTTGTTGGACCTAAAGCCTATTTGGACATGGTTTGAAGGCATCCCTCAATGTTAGGTAAGTTGTTTGATGAGTTGTGAGAAGCCCATCCAAAGATATTGAGGATAGGACCCTTAAATCCCTATTCTGGAGTTGTTGACATGGTTGGTTGACTGATTGGTCCACTGGTCAGTCGACCAACCAATCGATCAATAAGGTCATTAAGGTCAAAATTGGAAATCCTGGTATTTTTAGGAGTTTTTATGCTATTTAAAGGGGGGGGGGGAACTCCATGTTTTTCACTCACAATCAGTTCTAAACCTTTGGAGAACGTGGGAAGAACCCTAGAACCTCTCCTCCAAAGCCAAGGAAGATCCTCAAACATCCATCCGAGTTTCTTCATCGATTCTTCTTCTAAAAGGTTAGTAATCGAATAGTTTCTTCTTTGATCTATTCTCTCTTCTATTCTTCTGATCTCTTGTTTATGAGAAAGGTATTAAACTATTGTAATGGCCTCTTCTCTGATTCTATTAGCCCTAGAGTGAATCCCCCAATTCACTCTATGTTCTTGAAGCCATATGGCGATGATTCTTGAAATTGACTTTACCTAAGATCTTGATTACTCCCTCATTAATTTTTACTGATCTTGGTGATTGTGGGAAAGGTCTCACACCAGTGTTACAATCTTTCCTTCCATCCCCATGACTGTTGGGTGGATCCCTTTTTCCTTTGCCCTCTGCGAACCTACCTTGGGTTATTTTGAGAGTTGATTTTGGGTAACCCTCAAGAGAGGGTATCCAAATTGGGGAACCCTAATCCTCTTTTAATTCATTGGATCCTCCCCAACACTTTCTTGATTGTAAATTTTATGCTTCTCTTTACCTAGGGTGAATCTTTATTCTCCCTAATCTTTCCATGAGAGCCATGGACTATATGTAATGAAACCCTTATCCTATTGTTCAATTAGGATTCTACATGTGACCATGATTTGATGCTTAGACCTTCTAAATAGTCTCAGTATGTTTTTAGGAAAATCCCTTTCAAATTTCGGAGCAATCGAACTTCAAACGAAGAAGTTATGACCAAATTAGGGTTTTCGCCCATTGGTCTACTTGATTAGTCGGCTGACCCAATCGACCAACCAAGCTGCCAACAGTAACAACAGCTTGTTTCTTCGTCCGATTCGATCCGTTTGGCTTCTAATCTTCTAGGGCTTATTCCTAATGATTGTTATATGTTTGGTTAGGGTTTATTTGCTAGTCTTGGACCTCTCCTCTTTATTCTTTGGAAATTCTTAAACTTTTGTTTAAGGTAAGGACGGTTGATCCCTAATAACCTAATATACATGTCTACTTGTAATTGGATTGATTACATGATCATACTACTGTTATATTAATTTTCTTATAATTGTATTGCTGCTGTAGTTTCTTCAACTACAGTAGTACTTGCTCATATGATTCAATTATTATTTCAATCTTGTATGAATGATTACTTACTTATGTTTATATTATCAGTTGTGATTGTGAATGATTGGTTGGGAATGTGATTGCCTAGGTTGTGATTTGGGATTGGGGAGTGCCCTTTTGGTATTTTTGCCTTTGGACACCAGTGGAGGTGGTATGGGACATTCTCCTATGGTGCCCTTTGGCGCTTTCCCTAATTATTGGTTGACATACCTAAGGCATGTCTAGAAGTGTTTGGCTAGGATGTCCTTATTATATTAGACCCGATCGGAAGGAAATTGAGACCGAACAACCCGTGGTAGCAATGGGGATTTGTGGGCACTCAAGACCGGTGAAATGATTCGTGAGAAGATATGGGAACTTCCTGTTAACTTGATGTAGCTGACCAATAGGGTTGATGAGTCCGTGGTCAGAGTTGGTTGTAGCCATAGGATACACTGACTCTAGGGAGAAGGATATTGGAAAGAATCCCGAGAGGGGAGGAATGGAAGTATCTGGATCTAAGTTGATATAACTAAGTAGAAGACTTGCATTTGGTTAGGCTTAACCTTGACATGCGTCAGTACTCAGACCAAACAGAGGCGTGAGACAATGTTGACCTAAACACCAGCCAAGGAATGTCCAAGAGGGATGCAGGACCCATTGCCAACCGGAGAACCCAAGATACCGAGATGGTTGAGGGAGAGTGATTTTGGGCCCTACCCAGTGGAGTATGGTGCTATGACTTAAAGAATGTTTGCCAATAGAGACCAGCATACATAGAGTTAGAAGCATATCTGCATTGTCTGTTTCATATCATATTGCCTTTTGTATGATTTGCTATCATGTTAAATGTTATTATGGAATGATCTGCCTTGCTGAGTTCTTTTGAACTCATTCCTTTTTGCAACATCTTTTTGTTAGACTTATCTGTAGGAACTGACGATTATGATGGTCAATACTATGAAGACCAAGCTGATGATTCAGATGGTACTCAAGGTACTGGCTATGGTGACTACGTCGGTGAAGACTGCCAGTACAAGACTGATACTTACCAGGATTAGATCGGATCTTGCACTTGTGTGCCAGCGATGGGACATTGTTTCATTCTCTTTTTGATCTTTGCTATATTCGTTGAGACCTTAGTTTAGTTTTGTTTCCCTTTTATTTTGGGAACCAGTTGTAATCTTTCTTTTTGATCTACTTTTCCGCTGCTACTGTGGAGTGATTTTTCGCATCACTCTACATTTTGATTTATTCTATTGGTATCATTTTTTGCACTCTAATTGTATTCTTGAACCTTATCTTGATCTTTTGATTAATATAGTTAACTTTGATTAAATCTTGTTCTTGATTATTGTTTGTGAAATTTAAAAGTAACCGCAAGCGCACGGTATCGTGTAGCTAACGGGTCGATCTCAGGGAGATATGCCACTTAGAATTCAACTTCTTAATAGTAATGCGAGAGTGGAATGATTCAATTTTTGTTAAACTCATTAACTAAACTAAACGATCCTAATCCATACATCTAATGCAATCGAATTAAAACGAAAAATAAAGTAAACACAATCAATGCATAAATAAAAGACAGGAAAAAAATGCGAACAATAAAAATAAAAGGAAAAGGGAAGTGATCCAAGTGTTAGCTCTGGATCGAGGGAAGGGGAGTATAATAATAATTACTTTGACTGTGGACCCTTTGCCGTAGCTTACAGTCCACCGATCGGGGGAACGGATATTAAAGAAAAAAAATAGTTCAGAAAGTAAATAACAAAGCAATAAACAAAGCAATAAAAGGAAAAGGAAGCCTTAACCAAAAAGAGGCACGATTGTAGGCATCTCTGATCAAGGATCTAGGGGAAGGGAGAACAATAAATAAATGCTAAAAGTAAATTGCAGAAAGTAAATAACATAAAGTAAATTGGAAACCTTAACCAAAGAGAGGCACGACCGGAGGCATCTCTGATCAAGGATCCAGGGGAAGGGAGAATAATAAATAAATGCTGAAAGTAAATCCTAAATTAAGAATATGGAGAGGTAGATAGAAGCGGGAATGGAGGGGGGAGAGAAGATTAATAAAGAAGGTTACTTACTTGCGAATTGAACAAACGATTCGAATCTCAACCAACCCTAACACTAGATCTAGATCTACAATGATCTAAATCTGTAATTGCTAGACCCAGAGAAAAACGAATCTAAAAACTTGAAATTTGAACTTGAATTGCATTACATAAAGAAAATTAAACCTAAACATTCAATCTAGAAATTAAAATCTCACAAATGCAAGCAAAGAAAACTAAAGAAAACCTAAATAAACTGAAGAGAGAAGAAAGAATGCTTCTACTAAGCTCTAGAACACGTTCTTCTTTGATGGAGTATGCTCTCCTTTTATAGAGTTTACATGAGATATGAGGCACGGCTGAATTTGAATAAAACTCAGGGTTTTTATCTGACTCAGCCAATTAGGGTTTTGATGTACTAATCGCGCCAACTTAGAGAGATTAGATGCATAATTCCACCGTTGGATTTGAGGTTTAAGAAGTTGTGAAGGTCTCCTCCAAAAATCAGCACGATCGGACATCGAATGACCGTTCGATGAAGGGCTTGATCGAAACTGGACAGAGACATTCAAAAACGGGATTTTTGCCTCTTCCTTCTCTAAATATAATTCTTTTTCCTCTTTTTCTTTCTTTAATTAAATCCCACATAGGAAATAAGATATTGAAGTATGCAAGGACTCTTTTCTCCATTTGGACTCTCTCAATAATTTCTCTATAGATTTGATTGATAATTTATAATCTCAGCTGTAGATCAAATTTGCCTTCTTTATCTCTTCAATATTTCAGAGTTGACCCATAATCACACATCTCTAGCCCATCATGCTCCATATTAGGTCCATTTTCGCATTTGAGAATTTGAATGGACTTCTTGACGTGTAAAATTGCATGATTCAAGCCCAAAACTCCAAATATTTGCTTAAATCTTGAAAAGTCCTAAAATCTCAAAAAACAACATAAAACCCAAGGTAACTCCACTCTAAGTGTATAAAATGCATGCTTTATGCCCTAAGATTTCACACATAAATGTGCTTATCAATTATATTATTGTAAATGTGGGAGGATGATTTCCTCGAATACTGGATCTTTGGGATTGTGAATCTCACACTTGGGTATTCCAGATAGGGTACTGGCTGGGTGGATGTGACAATATCGGTCCCGCCCGACAACCTGTGGGTGCTATCCATCATAGGATCCATGGTTTTATCATCAATAATAATAAATGCAAGCAGTAATAATCATAAGCAAGAATAAATTAGAATAATAAAATAAAAAGGATTACAGGAGTCCAAATACTCCATGGAGAAGGATCAAAGATAAAGGAAATAAAGTAACCAAGTTCCAAAATTTGTCGAGTTCAGCGGAAGCAAAATTAAACTAGTTCAATTTTATTCTTTTAGTTCTCTCTTGAGCGAGGGTCTTCTCTTCTAATCTAGCAATGAGGGGAACCATCCGACTTTGCTATAGAGACTTCTCAAAATGCTGAGCGATCTATCTCCTTTTGCCATCAATGGGTGCTATTAGCGCACTCCAAGCATCCGCAAGAGGCTTCATGACATACATCTCCGTCACCCACTGATGCCGCCACATTTTCTTCACAGGAGTTGTTTCAGTTATACAGAACTTTTCTTGGTCCAATATACCCATCTGTATAATATAATGCAACATACAAAGAAAGGAATGAGTTCTAACAAACTCAATAAACAAAACACATCTCACATACATATCAACAATGTATTAAGGTAAGCACATATATAAAGAATGATATACAAATATATGGATGTAGCTAGAATCTAACTATGCAAGTCTCTAGATGGTAGACATGCGTTAAGATATAACACAACCCTCCTTTGGGTAGGTCTAGTCACTCTGATCCCTCATGGACTGGTTACCTCTATTGGGATCCCGAGCAAGGGGTTCAGTCCTCATCAATCAACCACGGCTGGGGTTTAGGTCAATCTCTCACCATGACCATTGGCATGAGTACTGGCACATGTCGGGGGTTTTTAATCCAATGCAAGGTCATACAATAAAATACTACATGTAGTTCAGATACTTCCCCTATGGCACCAACCAACTCAGTTCAGTATCCTTCTCTACCTAGGAATGAGAACCATCACGGACTGGCTACCGCTATTGGACTCTATTCCTGAATGTGAAATCTAGCCCAAACCCTAACCTGAACACCCTGTTTGTTTTGGGTGAAGAAGGGCTTGTTTGATGTTTGACCTTGAAGTTGGACCTTGAGTACAGTGTTGTTATCCTTGGAAGGTCCTAGGAAGTCAAGTCAGACCTCTCCCTTAGTGTAGATCCAAAGTCCCGAAGTGAAGGAAGAAGTCTTTGTCGGCCATATCAGTAGAAGACATGGTGTTTGACTCAAAACCCATGGATATTGATGATGGAGTTCCCTTTCGGAAACCTTTTCTGTTTTGGAGTTGAATTGCACCTTGGTGTTGAAGAGCTTGGTTGATGGACTTGAGGCCTAGTTGGACATGTTTTGGAAGGTCACTCTATGCTAGGTAAATTGCTTTTTAAGTTGGGAGAAGCCCCATCAAAAATCTTGAGGTTTGGAGCTACAAATCCCTATTTTTGGGCAAGTTGCTTAGGCAGGGGCAGTTTGGTAAAATTCTATTTTTTTAGGGTTTTGAAGCTCTATTTATTGGAATTTGGTGGTAATCAACCCCATTATGTTCCTAAGCCTCTAGAGAATGTGGGAAGGACCTTAGAACCTCCTCTTCGAAGCCAAGGAAGATCCCCAAGCATCCGTTAGAGTTTCTCCGTCGAATCTTCTTCTGCAAGGTTAGTAATTGATCTATTTATTCTCTGATCTATTCTCTCTACTATTTCTTCTAGTGCCTTCTATTCCATTTAATAGGAGGGTGATCTTAAGTCATTCCCATGACTGATCCTTCTATCCTTGTTGTTCTAGAGTGGATCTCCATACACTCTATAACCTTGTGAATTCTCCACATGATGATTTCGAAGGGAAATCAAGTGTGATCTTTATGATTTGTTAACCCTTCTAATTGTTTCCGATTTCAAAGCATGTTAGATTTACTCTTTTTTTTATTCCTACAAAAGACTTATTGTTATTTGTTCCCCATAATTCTTGGGTGAATCCGTTTTCCTTTTTTACTTTGTGAATCTACCTTGGGTTTATTTTTAAGGAAATTTTTTGGGTAACTTTCAAGAAAGGGTATCCCATTTGAGAACCTTGATTTTCTTTTATTTGTTGGATCCTTTCTAATACCTTTCTTGATTTTGAAATACTACTATTTCTTTCTTAGAGTGAATCCCCCCATTCACTCTATGTTTCTTGAAACCATATGGTGATGTTTTATGTCTTTGATCTTACCTGAAATCATGAGTTACCCTCTCCTTAATTTTCTACCTATCTTTCTGATTGTGGGAAAGGTCTCATACCATTGTTACAACCTTTCCTTCTATCCCCATAATTTTTGGGTGAATCCCTTTTCCCTTTTCTCTTTGTGAATTTGCGGTGGGTTGTTTTTGAAGGAATTTTTAGGGTAACCTTCAAAAGAGGTATCTAATTGAAAACATTGTTTCTCTTATTGTTAGACCCTTTCCAGTACCTTTCTTGATTTTGAAATACTATTATTTCTGCCTTAGAGTGAATTGGGGAATTCACTCTATGTTCTTGAAGCCATATGGTGATGTTTATTGAAATTGATCTTACCTGAGATCTTGATTACTCCCTCATTATTTTTCTACTAATCTTGGTGATGTGGGAAAGGTCTCACACCAGTGTTACAACCTTTCCTTCTATCCCCATAATTCGTTGGGTAAATCCCTTTTCCTTTCTACCTTGGGAATCAGTTAAGTGGTTGATTTTGGGAGGAAACCCTTGGGTAACCCTCATGAGAGAATATCCAAATTGGGTAACCCTCATGAGAGAGTATCCAAATTGTGAACCCTAGTTTTATTTAATTCATTGGATCCTCCCCAACACTTTTCTTGATTATAAATTTCTACTTATCTTTACCTAGGGTGAATCTTTATTCTCCCTAGTCTTTCCGTGGGATACACAGATTCTCTTTGGTAAAACCCTAATTGTTATGATTAGAATTTATTTCCTTTGATTTTATTTGAAACCTTGTTTTCTCTCATTGCTATTCTGTGAAACCCAGCCCTAACCCTGACCCGAAAACCCTGTTGTTTGTAGGTCCAGCAACCCGAAGTAAGGCAAGAAGTCAACTTTGGGCCATTTCAGTTGAAGACTTGATGGCTGGAGTGGAATCCTTGAGTATGGATGTCAGTGCCCCTTCTATGGAAACTACACACTGATGAAGATTGGATTAGTTAATGGACTTGGAGTGCTCTCTGTATTGGTTCGAAGGCATTTCTACCTACTAGGTATGTCACTTTAGGTGTGTGCAAAACCCCTTGATGTTTGGACTTGATCTGAGCCTTCAATTCCCTGTTTTGAAGTTGTTCTGATTGGTCGACTCATTGGTCAACTGGACTAGTCGACCAATCAATCAACCAATTGATTCTGTTTTTGAAATTTGAATCATGGCTACTCTATTTAAATCTAATCTCGGGAATACTCCACCTCATCTGGCTCCTAAGCCTCTGGAATGAGTTAGAACCCTAATCTAATCGCTTCCCTTGCATCCTTGGTTGATATCTCGCAAGAACTCAAGCAATCTTCATCCTCCTGCATCAAAGGTATGTGTATGATCTCTTTCCTCTCTATTTCTGATTTTTCTTTTCTTGAATCTGTTCTTGATTGAGATCAGGAAGATGATGCTGCATTCTTGCAACCATCTATTCCATGATCTCATCATGTTCCTTGAGATCCATGATCATCATCATGATCTCAACCCTTGCCAATTGAATCCTGGAAACCCTAACCCTGGAAACCCTAACCTTGTGTGGTCATCAGGGGAACCTTTTGGTAAATCCCCCATGTGAGGGAAACCTCATGGGTAATGTGGAGGTTGGTCTAAATTCAATATTCTTAAATTCTTCTTGTTATAATTGGCCTATCATCAATTCCCTCCCTCCTGTGATCTCAACCTTTTTCATGGGAACCAAAAAGGGTTAAACCCTAATTTCTTGGGTAAGATCAAGAACCCCTATTTTGATCATGTTAGAAGACTCTCACTTTATTTCCTTTACTAGAATTGTAACCTATTAATTTTATTTCCTTACCCTTGATCATGTTATATTTTTCCGTCATAATCTATGTTTAACCTAATTAGGTTAACTTTCTAATTCCTGAGTTGTGACCTGGAAACTTGATTTGATTAATGGTTTGTTGTCCTCTATAGACTTAGATGTTTTCATTAAAGTTTCCCCCATTATTTTGTACCCTTTTGAACCACCAAATTCGGATTCATATTCTAAAAATTCTGTTTTTTTAGGCTACTGTCTCTGTTGGTTGACTCATTGGTCGACTGAGGCAGCAGACCAATCAGTCGACCAATGGGTACAGCAACCCCTTTCTTGGTCTGTTTTGATTCAATTGTGATCTTTCCTTCCATGTATCTTTCCTAACTCATAGTATACACTTGTTTAAGACTCTTTTCTCAGGTTTAATCAAGACCTTACTTGATTCTCTAAGTTCCTTTGCGAATTAGAAGGTAAGGACAATTATTTCCTTACCTACATAGACTACTTGTTCTCTGGTTTCTACTTTGTGAAACTATGAGATTACCTACTGTTGTTGTACTTTAATTCTGATCTCCTACTGTGAGAACAATAGCACTTGTTTATATCATCTTTTTCATTATTCATGTTATATGAATTACTTATTGCTGCTTAATCTGATTTTGCTTTTACATTCTCTTTTATATGATGAACTACTGGTTGTGTATGTCATGACTGATCTGAGAATGTGTTTGATTAAGTTTGGTTTGGGATTGGGAGGTGTCCTTTTGACACTTCTGTCCTTGGACATTATCGGAAATAGTATGGGATGTTTCCGGGGTTGCCCATCGACGCTTTCCCGAATCATTGGTTGTCATACCTAGAGATGTCTAGCAGTGTTGGGCTAGGATGTCCCCGTTATATCAGACCTGATTCGGAAGGGTATTGAGACCGAACGACCCGTGGTAGCAATGGGGATTCGTGGGCGCTCAAGACCGGTGAGTTATATCCGTGAGAGGACATGGATCACATTGTGGATACTCGAAAGAGGCCATTTATTGGAGGGTTGCATATGGTTAGACTTGGGCTCATGGGCGCTCAAGACCGGTGAGTTGTATCCGTGAGAGGACATGAGAGCTTCCGTTTACCATATGTGGATAACCAATAGGGTTGATGAGTCCGGTGAGTAATATCCATGACTCTAGTGGAAAGGATACCGGAAAGGATCCCGAGAGGGGAGGAATGGAAGTATCTGGACCTGACTTGATGTAACTGACTAGATGACTTGCATTGGGCTAGGTTTTACCCTGACATGTGCCGGTACTTATGCCAAATGGTTGTGAGAGAGTGTGTTGACTTAACCCCCTACCATGGTTTGTCCGAGAGGGATGCCCGGACCCACTACCAACAGGAGCCGTATGTGTGACCTACCCAAAGAAGTACGGTGCTATGACTTAAAGCATGTCTGCCATAGAGACCAGCATACATAGAGTTTAGATGCATTCTTACATTATCTGTTTCATATTGCATTGCATCTTGTTATGTTTTGCCACATGTTGTTTATGTTGTATGGATTAACTTGCCTTACTGAGTTTCTTCGAAACTCATTCCTTTTGTACATTGTTAGACTATTCTACAGGTACTGAATTCTATGGCGAACAGTTTTATGAAGCGCAAGCCGATGAAGCGTACTACACGCAAGGTGTTGGCAACCATCAAGATTACTCTGATGATCCCTCAGTTGATCAAGATGCGTACTACGATTAAAGACAACGTATACGTGGAACGTCTCAAATGGATTGATGAAGTCCACTATTTTGAAGACGTTATTTATAGAATAGAATGATGTTAGAATTTTCTCTTAGTTCCATTGTTTTAGATATTATTTCTTTTAGACTTACATTCTGCGTTCCGCTGTATTTTGTGGAGTGAGTTTCCGCCTCACTCTACTTCTTTTGATGTGATTACATCTGGTATCATTTTGCACTCTGATTATATTGATTATTTATTTCTTGGCTTTAATCTTTTGTTATAATATTTAAACCCTGATTATTTCCTGTTTATGATTATGTAACTGTATATGTGGGAGGATGATTTCCTCATTACTTGATCTTCGGGGCTGTGGATCACACTCTCGGGTATGCCAGTTAGGGTACCGGTTGGGAGGATGTGACATATTCCCTTCCCAACACCTTTCTTGATTATAAACTTCTACTTTCTGGACTTAGGGAGAATCTATATTCTCCCTAATCTTTCCATGAGAGCCATGGACTATATGCGATGAAACCCTAATCCTATGGTTCAATTAGGATTTTACTTTTTGACCATGTTTTTATGTTTAGACCTTCTTAGATAGTCTTAGAGTGTTTTTAGGAAACTCCCTTTCGAATTTCGGAGCAATCGGACTTCAAACGAAGAAGTTATGACCAAATTAGGGTTTTCTACCCCATTGGTCTACTAGTTGGTCTACTGACCCAATTGACCAACCAAGCTGCCAACAGTAACAACAGCTTGTTTCTTCTTCCAATTCGATCCGTTTGACATCTAATCTTCTAGGGCTTATTCCTAATGATTGTTATATGCTTGTTTAGGGTTTATTTGCTAGTCTTGGACCTCTCCTCATTATTCTTCGGAAATTCTTGGATGTTTGTTTAAGGTAAGGACGGTTGGTCCCTAATAACCTAATATACATGTCTACTTGTAATTGGATTGGATTACATGATCATACTACTGTTGTATTATTTTCTTATAATTGTAATGCTGCTGTAGTTTCTTCAACTACAGTAGTACTTGTTCATATGATTCAATTGATATTTTAATCTTGTATGAATGATTACTTACTTATGTTTGTATTATCAGTTGTGATTGTGAATGACTAATTTTGGAATGTGATTGCCTAGGTTGTGATTGGGGAATTGGGAATGCCCTTTTGGTGTTTCTGTCATTGGACACCAGTGGAGGTGGTATGGGACGCATTCCTATGGTGCCCCTTGGTGTTTTTCCTGATTACTAGTTGACATACCTTGTAAAATCTAGCTTTTACCTAACCTTGACCTGACCCGGACATTGTTGTGTTTGTAGGTCCGAAGACCCGAAGTGGTGGTAGAAGGGACTTATGGGCCCTACTAGTTGATGACGTGGTGTCGGAACTCCAGTCTATGGACATTGATGATGCTGCTCCTTCCTTGAGCACATTATCAGTGTTAAGTTAGAATCTGTGCACTGATGAAGAGTGAGACAGTTGAGATATCAAACGGACTCCTGTGCACAATCCGAAGGTACTCCCTGAAACTAGACCTCTTGAGTGAACTGTAGGAGAAAACCCCATGCAATTTGACCTTGTATAGTCCTCCAAGTCCACACCTAAAGTTGCTGAACTATTCTGAAAAATTCTGCAGAAACATGAATTGGTCGATACTATCGACCAACAGTATTGCTGAACCCAGGTTTAAAGATTCTCTGGAATATTCTTCACTCTATTTATTTATTCCTCGAGACTGGATCCCTATTCCAACAATTGCAACATCTGAGAACGTGGAAGAGCCTCTCAAGAACTCCTCCTTGGTAATGGTGAAGCACCTTCCCCATTAATCATTGCCAACCACTCACTTTCACTCTCTTGCTCTACTCTCAAGGTATGACTCTCTCTCCCAGTCACTTTCTCACTCATCTTTTCTCTTATTTTACTGTTAGGACCATGTCCAAGGTGCTGCAACCTTGCAAACACCTTGCCATGAGTCTTCTATATTGATGTTTTCTCCGATATTGCTATGATTTACTTACCTCTTGATCATTAACCATGCAATTCCATGATTTATTGCTCACCAACTTGCTTTATTTACCAAAACTGAGATGAAGCCTATGATTAACCTAATCTATACCTTGCATATGATTTCAATATTGCTCCTAAGTGATTCCCTACCTAATCCACTATGTTTTTCCCCCAATTTGCATTAAGATATAGCCAATGCCATGATTAACAACTCTTGACCTTGATATGCCAATTTGGGGATTTCTAAATGGACCATTGGATTATGTTAATTCCTTGATAATTAGTGTCTCTATATTGTGCTTAGACTGTTCCCCAAGTTTCGTATCGATCCAAGACCCGGAAGACCAAATTTGGGCCAAAACCCAAAAAGCCAGCTTGTTGTCTGAAATTCTTTTGGTTGATGCTTGTTGGTTGATACTATCGACCCAATGTATCGACCAACAGAGTTGCTATCAGCAACTTTTGCCTAGTTTTGATTCGTTCAATCTCCGATTGTTCTGATTTCTTCTCTACCCTTCATATATGCTTGTTTAGGGTTTTAAGACTATTTGGGCCACTTGCTTGTGATCTTGGACCATTCTCTTCTCCAATTCAAGGTAAGGATAGTTATCGACATAATTACATAGGATGTGAAATTTTGACTTCGTGTTCCTAACCTAATGAACATAGTCTCTATCTCATGTTCTTATCATGTTAGACTTGTTACATATGTCTTTCAACAGTAGCTTTGTGTTTACATTAGTCTTAATTCAATGTCTTATTATATTTATCAATTTCAATATATGATGAATTATGTCAATGTCATGAATCGAATGTTTACTATGATGTTGTATCTTGTGAATTGATATGATGAACTTGGGCATGTGATTGCTTAAGTATAACTTGGGATTGAGGAGTACCCTACTGGTGCTTGTCCTTGGACATCGAAGGGAATAGTATGGGATGTTCTCCGAAGATGTCCATCGATGCCTTCCCGGGTTATTGGATGACATACATAGGACTTGTCTAGTGGCGTTTGGCTAGGATGTCCCTATCATATCATACCCGAATCGGAAGGGCATTGAGACCGAATAACCCGTGGTAGTAGTGTGGATTTGTGGGCGCTCAAGACCGGTAACCACCCTGTGAGAGGACATAAATTGCATTGCGGTTACCCGAAAGGGGCCATTTATTGGTAGGGTTGCAAATGGCTAGACTTGGGCTCATAGGCACTCAAGACCGGTGAAATGATCCGTGAGAGCTTCCCGTCTACTATTTTTGGATGACCAATAGGGTTGATGAGTCCGGTGAGTAATATCCGTGACTTTAGTGTGAAGGATACCGGAAAGGATCCTGAGAGGGGAGGAATGGACGTATCTGGAACTGACATGGTATGATTGAGTAGATGACTTGCATTGGGCTAGGCTTTACCTTGACATGCGCCAATACTTGGACCAAATGGTGATGTGAGAGAGTGGTGACCGAAACCCCAACCATGGATTTGTCCGAGAGGGATGCAGGACCCAATTCCCCCCGGTGATGAGTGACTGAGACTACCTAAAGAAGTATGGTGCTACGGCTTAAAGCATGTCTACCCTAGATGACCAGCATACTTAGAGTTAGAATCATATCACATCATATGTCTCATATCATCTGCATCATTTTATGATTATCTTGTGGCTTATGTGTTGTGGAATAACTACCTTGCTGAGTTCTTTGAACTCATTCCTTTTCTGTTGCAATATTTGCTAGACTACTCTACAGGTGATTACTCTGATGGTATGTTCCCTGAGGCGGACCCGGATACCTCATACTACTATTCGAAGGCTAGCTACAATGAAGACTTGGGTGACGGTACTGAAACAGATCCTTCGGCGTATTAGGGTTAGCCCTTGGATAGTTTGGGAGCACCATGTTGGATCTCTATGGTCTTCACTTTTGAAGAAAATTTATTTATTGTGGAGGAGACTTATGCGTAGCTGCCCACCCCCTTCTTTTGTGACTGTTAAACTTGGAGGAATTGTAATAACTTTAAATTTATTTTCATAACTTGGGATTTGTAATTTACCAGTTTTGACCTCACTTTCCACTTGATTGAAGGAGTGGATTCCGCCCTCACTGCCTTCTTAACTTATCTGATAAGATATTTACTTTAGCACTCTGATTATCTTTGGTATCTCATTTCCGAATTCTATTATTATCAATTGTTAGTTTAGTATTGATTGTTCATAATTGTGTTATTGTTGATGTGGATGATGTGGTCCCTGGACTATGGATCTTCGGGGCTGTGGATCACATCCCGGGTATGCCAGATAGGGTACTGGCTGGGTGGATGTGACATACCTAGGGCATGTCTAGAAGTGTTTGGCTAGGATGTCCCTATTATATTAGACTCGATCGGAAGGAAATTGAGACCTAGCAACCCGTGGTAGCAATGGGGATTTGTGGGCGCTCAAGACCGGTGAGTTGTATTTGTGAGAGGACATAGATCACCTTGTGGGGGCCATTCATTGGTACGGTTGCAGAAGTTGAACATGGGCCCTTGAACATCTAGACCGGTGAAATGATCTGTGAGAAGATATGGGAACTTCCTGTTAACTTGATGTAGCTGACCAATAGGGTTGATGAGTCCGTAGTCTGAGTTGGTTGTAGCCATAGGATACGTTGACTTTAGGGAGAAGGATACCGGAAAGGATCCTGAGAGGGGAGGAATGGAAGTATCTGGATCTAAGTTGATATAACTAAGTAGAAGACTTGCATTTGGTTAGGCTTAACCCTAACATGCCCCAATACTTAGGCCAAACGGAGGCGTGAGAGAGTGTTGACCCAAACCCCATCCAAGGTTGTCCGAGAATGTTTCAGGACCCATTGTCTACCAGAGAACCCAATATACAGAGATGGTTGACGGAGCGTGATTTTGGACCCTACCCATAGGAGTATGGTGCTTAGACTTAAAGCATGTCTACCAATAGAGACCAGCATACATAGAGTTAGAAGCATATATGCATTGTATATTTCATATCATATTGCATTTTGTATGAATTGCTATCATGTGTTATTATGTTATTATGGAATGATCTGCCTTGTTGAGTTCTTTTGAACTCACTCCTTTTTGCAACATCTTTTGTTAGACTTGTATGCATGAACTGTTGATTATGATGGTCATACTATGAAGACCAAGTTGATGACTCTTATGGTACCCAAAGTACTAGCTACGGTATCTACGGCGGTGAAGACTATCAGTGCGAGGCTGAAGCTTATCAGGATTAGTTCGACTCTTGCACTTGAGTGCTAGCGATGGGGCATCATCTCATTCCCTTTTTAATCTTTTATAGATTCATTGAGACCTTAGTAGTTTGTTTTCCCTTTCATCTTGGGAACCATTTGTAATCTTTCTTTTTCTTTTGATCTACTTTTCCGTTGCTACTGTGGAGTGATTTTCCGCCTCACTCTACACTTGATTGGTATCATTTTCCGCACTCTGATGTTCTTTTGTGATCCTTTCTTGACTTTTACTATTAAATTACTTGAATACAATGATTTGTTCTTGCTTTTGATTTTATTATTGTGCTAAGTGGATATGATCGTTCCTAAAATTGATCTTTGGGGCTGTGGATCAAACACACGAGTATTCCAGATAGGGTACCGGCTGGTTGGATGTGACACCTAACCCTATGGTCATCCACATATTGTTAGGGCGGATGCTCTTATGACCCCTCACGACTCCGAGCCACTCCTTGGATGTCCATGAGCCCGAACCCTAACATATGCAACCCTACCAATGCATGATCAACAATGGATCACTGAATCTTCACACAGGCTGGTTACTGTTGTAGGATGAAACAAAGTCATGTCACTATTATCACGGGTCATTCGGCTTCAATTCCCCTACCGAAAGGGTAGTAGCATGTATAGGTACCTAGTCATGCAATCTAGACTCCCTAGGTATGTCATCCAACAATCATGATAGTGTTGGGGGCATTAGTAGCCAGTATCCTATACCACAACCCTTTGATATCCCAAGCAATGGATGCCCAATATGGATACCGTTCCATCACATCATCAACCATTATACATAACCATTCATTCTATATCACAAAGTAACAAAAATACATTTAAACATTAATCACAAAATATATTCGACTACTAATCATTGAATCATACTGCTATAGCAAGTTATAAGAGCAATGATATATGTAAGAAATCAAACAGTTCATCATAGAGCATATCATCGCATATATATAAGAGTGTGTCCTTACCTGTAGATATGTAAAAACTAATGAAATTTCAATTAGACCTCACCCACAACAGTTCCAGTGATCCCCCGAGTCACCTAAATATAGATTACAAAGTTACATTAAGTACATGAGTCAAATCAGAGCAATAACCAACTTCACAGGGTTACTGTGACCCAGCTGGTCGCTTGGTCAAGTGACTGCCCCTATTCCAAACTACTTCTAAGTCCTAAATTTTGACTTTTGATTTCCCAATTTTAATCCAATTTTGGGAAGATCTAAATCTGAATTTCATCCCTAAGGAGCCTAAAACACAAGCACGAAACAAAACCCTAGAATTCTAATGATTCGATATTCACATCATCTCTTTCAATTAGATCTACCCTTTATTCGGATGCAAGGATCCATTTTCGGACATGATCTAATTAAGATCACTGATGGGGAATAGAACCAATACAATTAACTCACTACCAATCCATGGAGGATGGATCCACGCCATTCAAAGAGATGAGAAAAAAATATAGAGGTTGTGGGATCGACTTACCTCCAAAAGATTCGCAAAACTGACAAAGGATTGGATCTTCTTGGCAAACCACGATTCTCTTACCTTCCAGCATGTGTTCTCTACCTCCTAACCATCTTAGCCATAATCCTGAATATAATAATCAATAAAAAGGTCAAGATTGCCTATACATAGAAGACTGGGGTAAATTAGGGTTTAAAATCCTGCAAGAAAACCTAGAGGTTGCTTGGGGTGGTTGAATGGCCAATCAATTGCCTTAAGAAACCACCCCCTAGTATTTTTCAGTACTTGGGTGTAACAACCCCTGTATTTCTAACCCGGAATCTGTATTGCAAGTCCAAGACCCAAAGGTCTAGCCGGGTAAATTTGTGGAGTGTCTGGATAGAAGTCCATGATCCATACCCAGAACCCATGGATCTGGATTCTCTTGTTGAAGAGCCTGCCTTGCTTGGTAGTTGGACCCTTGGAAGGGAAGTGGTGTCTGGAGATGTTCGGAATGAAGGTAAGACCTCCCCCATGTGTTGTTTAGGGTTAGGTTGTACTTGGACTTCAACCCCTTGAGCAAAGCACCCATGTATAGCAATATACTAGGGGGCGGTTGCTAGTGGCAGTTGATTGGACCAAGTGACCGTCTGGTCCTAGTTGCGGGGTTTTGCCCTATTTTGCCCCCAGACTTCTACAAATAGCAACCCTCGTCTATGTTATGAATATTATATTCGGGATTGTTGTTTTTGGTGGTTAGGCGGCAGTAAAGACGTGCTGGAAGGTGATTTGAAGTGTTGTTAGTGATCTAGAAGCTTCTTTTGTCTTTTTTAGTTGATCTGGTTGAGGTCAGTGACACCCTGTTCACTCATACTCTATCCTCGAATATGATTAAAGTAGTTTTGTTTTCTTCTTTGGTTGTTCAGGATCCTCTTATTACAATACTTACCTTTCTAATGCTCTTGATGAGATTAGGTCCGAAAATGAAACCCGGCTTTCGTGAAAAGGACTGATCTAATCAAGGGGGGATTTTGGATAACCAACTTGCGTTACTTTTAGGGTTTCGTGTTACCCATTGGTTGTGGGAGTGTTAGGTTCGAAATTCAGACTATGATCATCCAAAAATCGGACCGAAATTGGATGATCAGAAGCCTGAGTTTTGGATTGAAACTCTTTGTTTTTGGGGCAGTCACTAGTGGCGGTCACTCAACCTAAGCGACCGGCCCAAGCGACCGGCTGGTTTCCAGAGAGCAACTAACTTCTGGCTTTTGTCTGATTTGATTCATTCGACTTACATATTATTCTAACCATGTTCATAGGTGTAATATACTGCCATATTCTAACCCTGACCTTAACCCGGATCCACTGTTGCTTTTAGGTCCGAAGACTCGAAGTGGTGGTAGAAGAGACTTATGGACCCTTTTAATTGATAATTATGAGTCGGAGACCGAGCCCATGGACATTGACGATGATACCCCTTACTTGAGTACATTGTCGGTGTTTAATGAAAGTCTACGCATCGGAGAAGAATGATTTAGTTGATGTACCTACTGGACTCCCATGCACAATACGAAGGTATTCCCTGAAACTAGATTTCTTGATTTATTTTTAGAAGAAAACCCCATTCAATTTGACCTTGTATAGCCCTCCAAGTCCCTGTCTGAAGTTGTTGAACTAAACCTGATTTTCTGCTGAGAAACATTTTGGTCGATCCTCTTTGGTTGATGCCATCAACCAAGGACCATCGACCAAAGTTTCCTAGTCTGAGAAGTTAATGATTCTAATATTCCCTAATCTATTTATACTAGCCTCGTGTTTTGAGCCCTATTGCAATCATTTTCACTCCTGAGAACGTGGGGGGAGCTTCCCAAAGCAACTCCTAGGCATTTGTGAAGGATACTCCACCAAAACTCATTGTTAATCATTGTTTCTTGTCTCCATCTACAACTACAAGGTATGATTCATCATTCCACTCTCTATTCTATCTTTTTCTATTCTATTCTATCCCTCTTTTGTTGTTGAGACCTTGGAGATGGTGCTGCAACCTTGCAACCATCACTCCAAGTGTCCACTCTTGCTTAACCTATGATCCTCTTACCTATCTATTGATGCTATGCCCCCATTTCAAGCCTAGCATATACATTCTTTGATTTTCTTCTTAAAGTCATGCCATCTTGTACAAAACTGAGATATATAGTATGCTATGTACATGTTTATCACTAGCATATGATCCTAATCGAATTTCTATAAGTTTCCTTAGCTAATGCATGCCTTTTCAATGTCAATGCAATCAATTTCAATTCATGCTATGATGCTTGTCTCTTGAACTTAGTAGCTCAATTTGGGCTTTCTATTTAGACCATTGGATTATGTTAATTCCTTGATTTGTAGTGTCCTCATACTGTTCTTAAGCATTCCTCCAAGTTCTGGATCAATCCGAACCTCGGAAGACCAATTTCGGACCAAAATCCCCAAAACCCACTATTCTGTTCCGAAGACATTTTGGTCGATCCTCTTTGGTCGATGCCATCGACCAAAGACCATCGACCAAAGTTGTTGCTGACAGTAACCTTAGCCAGTTTTGACCCATTTGACATCTGATCTTCCCGATTTCTTCTCTAACTTATTATTGATGTTTGTTTAGAGTCTTAAACATTACTTTTGGACCATTTCTTGGTAATTCTCGATTCATCATCAACTCAACCTAAGGTAAGGATGGTTATCTCCATAAACATATAGGCCATGAACTTATGTTTGGTGCTTATATTTAAAGAACATAGTCTCTTAATTGCTTTTAATTATTAAAGAACTGTTATACATGCTTTAGAACAGTAGTATTGTGAATTATATACTCTTGTTAGAATGATTTATTACTCTTGTTAATTGTATTCATGATGGATCAATTCGATATTATGATTTAACTCTTGTCATGAAGATGTATTGAATGTATGAGAAATGATGGACTTAAATATGTGATTGCCTAAGTATAACTTGGGATTGGGGAGTGTCCTATTGACGCTTCTATCCTTGGGCATCAGAGGGAATAGTATGGGATGTTCTCCGAAGATGCCTATCGACACTTTCCCGGGTTATTGGATGACATACATAGGATTGTCTAGTTGTGTGGCTAGGACTGTCCTTATCGTGTCAGATCCGAATCGGAAGGGCATTGAGACCGAACGACCACCAGTGGTAGTGTATGGTTTGATGGGCGCTCAAGACCGGTAACCAATTCGGGAGAGGACATAAACCATGCTACGGATACCCGAAAGGGGCCATTTATTGGTAGGGTTGCAAATAGCTAGACTTGGGCTCACGGGCGATCAAGACCGGTAACCAACCCATGAGAGGACGTGAGAGCTTCCCGTTTACTATTTGTGGATGACCAATAGGGTTGATGAGTCCGTAATCTGGGATTACGCTGACTCTAGTGTGAAGGATACCGGAAAGGATCGCCAGGGGCGAGGAATGGACGTATCTGGATCTGACTTGATACGACTGAGTAGATGACTTGCATTGGGCTAGGCTTTACTGTGACATGTGCCAATACTTATACCAAATGGTGATGTGAGAGAGCGGTGACTAATTCCCCTACCAAGGTTTGAGAGGACTTTACCCAATTACCGTGGCATTCCCAAGATACGGAATGGGTTGAGGGAGAGTAACTGACTACCCAAAGAAGTATGGTGCTATGACTTAAAGCATGTCTACCATAGAGACTAGCATTCATAGAGTTAGAATCATATTTGCATCATATGTCTCATATCACATTGCATTATGTTATGTTTTGAATCTGTATGATTTTAAATTATGGAATAATTGCCTTGCTGAGTTCTTTGAACTCATTCCTTTTGTGCAAATGTTGTTAAATTATCCTGCATGTACCGAAGACTCTGATGGCACATTCTTTGAGATGAACTTTGATCCCGCATACTACCCTCTGGGTGGTAGCTTCAGTGAAGATCAGAGTTTTGGTGCCGAAGAGGATCACTCTTCGTACCAGGGTTAGCCCCACGGTAGTGCGGGAGCGGCAGAGCTGGGCCCAGCTTTCTTCATCCACACCTATGAGGAGACGATCATTAGGATAGAAGAAACCCTACTCTAATGCCCCATTTCCCTAGTTTATTATGGAACAACTGGATATGTAATTAACTTTCTCTGGATTACTTTTGAAACATGGGATTGTAACTAACTTGATTATTACTACATTTTCCGCTGCTTTGAGAGAATGATTCCCACTTATCCTCTCATCTTTATGATTATACTTACACATTGATATTATCTATTTCCGCACTCTGATTAACTGAATCTTATCTTATTCATGATATCTATTATCTGTTGCTTTTACCTTGATTATTATTGTTCATGATTGTGTTATCGTGTATGTGGGGGGCATGGTCCCTCGATTCTTGATCCTTAGACTGTGGATCACATTCCCGGGTATGCCAAATAGGGTACCGGCTGGGTGGATGTGACAATAGGTGTCCTCTGTTTCCAATAAAAGTCTTACAATTTTTTCTGGTTTGCAATCTAGAGGATTTCTACTTATTTACAGGTAAGGACATACAACCTCATCTTTATGAAATGACTTGAACAGGCTAGTCTAGTGTCTTTCAATATTGTTCTTTCGTTTTATATACTGTTGTAACCATGAATAACATGCTGATCTTATTATATGCTTGCTATTTGTATTGTCTTTACATATGCTTTATTAATCATGAATGTGGTATGATGATGACGATGGTTTGTGGTTCTGATGGAAAGGTACCATTGGGATATCTTGGCTTGAGATATCAGAGGGTTGTGGTATGGGACACATGCTCGCTGATGTTTCTAGCACAGTCATAACTATTGGAGTACATACCTAGGTAGAGTCTAGAGTTGCATGGCTAGGTACCCCCACATACTACTACCCTTTCGGTAGGGGAATTGAACCCGGATGACCTGTGATGACGGTGATGTGACTCTGTTTCATCCTATAGTGGTAACCAGTCCGTGCGGAGACTCAGTGGTCATTGTTGTTCATACAATGGTAGGGTTGCATATGTTAGGGTTGGGCTCATAGACGTCCAAGGAGCGGATCGGGTGTTGTGAGGAGTCATGAGAGCTTTCTGCCCCAACAATATGTGGATGACCATAGGGTTATGGAATGAAGTCCAATAGCGGTAGCCAGTCCATGAGGGTTCTCATTCCTAGGTTGCGAAGGATATTGAACCGAGTTGGTTGGTGCCATAGGGGATGTATCTGGACTTCATGTAATATGTTACCACTATGACTTGCATTGGATTAGGAACCCTGACATGCGCCAGTACTCATGCCAATGGTCGTGGTGAGAGAGTGTTGACTTAACCCTAGCCATGGTTTGAGAGCCAGGTGTGGACTTACCATTTTACCCAGGATCCCTATAGTGGTAGCCAGTCCTTGCCGGATCAGAGTGACTAGAACTACCCAGAGGAGGGCTGGTGTATATCTTAAAGCATGTCAACTGTTAGAGACTTGCATAGTTAGAACTTAGCGATATTCATAATTTGCACTTCATACATGTCATATTTGCATTTCTGATGGTTTGACATATGGATGAGAATTATTGTAATTCTTACTAAGTTCGTTAGAACTTGTTCTATGTTATATTAGCCTGTACAGATGGAGAATATACGCCGAAAGATGGATTTGTTACCCATGAAGGAGCCTTCTCGTATGAAGAGGATGTGGCACCGGCAATGGGAAATGGAGATAGCTTGTGCAGAAGCTCCTGTGAGTGCATGGAGTGCGCTTATAGCACTCATTGATGGGCGGAGGAGACAAGTTGCCAGGTAGTTTGCCCATCGTATGGAGAAGAATTGGAGAACCCCTCACCTTGATAAACTTGAGTCCAAGTTCTTAGCTTTAGAGAAAGAAACTGGAAAGAAACTTATTTAAACATTTTGAATTGCTTCCTCTGAACTCACTATTCTTTTTTATCGTTTATTCTTTCCTTGATTATTTTATTGGAGTATTTGGACTCCTGTAATCCTTTTATTTAATTATTGCACTTATTCTTGCTCATGATTATCTTTACTTGCATTTATTATTATTGATGGATAAGACCGTGGATCTGATGGATCACTCCCACGGGTTGTTGGGCGAGTAACCGAGATTGGTGGGTGGGGTGTGACATTGGGTGCTTTGCTCAAGGGGTTAATCCCCAACTCAAACCTAACCCTATACAACATGTGGGGATGAACTTACCTTGACTCCGGACATCTTCAAACACATTTTGACTCCGGCTGGTGATCTACTTTCCTAGTCCGTCAAGGTTTCTATAGATTCTTCTTTGGATCTCTAGTAAGGCAGATTCTTCGTTAGTAGAATCCAAATCCATGGATTCAAGGTATGGATTATGGACTTCAATCCAGATACTCCACAACTTATTGTGGCTGGACCTTCTGGTATTTGGACCTGCAATACGGATCTCGGGTTAGAATTACGGGGGTTGTTATAGCTTGGCACTTTGGAGACCCTATTGCTGTTAGTTTGAAGACCCCAAAGTCTCGCTTCGATCTGATTTCAAATTGGAGCCAAAATCTGAAATTTTGCTCAAAACTAGTTGGTGGCAGGTTGACCAGCTGTTCAACCAGCCCAATAAGCCTATGCAATCGGCCATTCAATCGGGCATATTTGGGATGTGTATTTTGGCCCTCTTTGAACCCCAATTGATTCTCAATTGTTACTCACTCGTTTTCTTATGTAACTAGGGTTATTTTGGGTCTAATTACACACCCTTTGGTGAACTTTGTGGGACTTTGGAGAGCTTTACTAACTTGAGAGGTCCGATATACTTAACCATATCATGTATAAATGAAGAGTTAATTAAAACTTCAATAGTCTTCATCAAGGTGTAGTCTCTTTTCCAAATCCATCAAGTCATCATCGTCAATCTCCATGGGTTCGGAGTCGAACACCATGTCTTCTACTGATATGGCCCATAGTTGACTTTCACTTCTACTTCGGGTCTTCGGACCTACAATCAATAGAGTATCCGGGTTATGGTTAGGGCCGGGTTTCACACATTGTGGGGGCCATTCATTGGTAGGGTTGCATTTAGTAGATTTGGGCTCATGGGTGCTCAAGACCGGTAGCCAATCCGTGAGAGGACATGAGAGCTTCCCGTCTATTATTTGTGGATGACAAATAGGGTTGATGAGTCCGTAATCTGGGACTATGCTGACTCTAGTGTGAAGGATACTGGAAAGGATTGCCCGGGGTGAGGAATGGACGTATCTAGATCTGAGTTGATATAACCAAGTAGATGACTTGCATTTGGCTAGGCTTTACCTTGACATGCGCCAATACTTAGACCAATGGTGATGTGAGAGAGTGGTTATCTAAACCCTAGCCACGGAATGTTCAAGAGGGATGCTAGACCCAACTACCATCGGCAGAGCCCAAGATTCCTAGATGGTTGAGAGAGAGTGAATGACCTTCCCAAAGAAGTATGGTGCTATGACTTAAAGCATGTCTGCCTATAGAGACCAGCATACATAGAGTTAGACTCATACATGCATTGTCTGTCTCATATCATATTGCATCATGCTATGTTTATGTTATCATGTTGTTTATGTTGTTATGGAATAACTTGTCTTGCTGAGTTCTCTTGAACTCATTCCTTTCGTGCATATAGCTTTTGTTAGATTATTCTACAGGTATAGATGACTATGACAACCAATATGAGGAAGCGCAAGCTGAAGAAGTGTACTACATGCAAGGTGTTGGCAGTTATGAAGATCTCAGTGATGATCCCTCGTGTGATCACGCTACGTACCATGATTAGCCCTACTGTGGAGTGGGAGCGTCCGAGCTTAATTTCTGAAGTCTATGTATATGAAGATGTTCTCTATAAAGTAGAATAAACCCTTGCTTAGTTTGATTACTTCTTTCTTTCTTTTTCTTTTAGAACCGGTTATAATCTTCTTTTGACTTTCGGGCTACATTCTACTGTATCCATGGAGTGAGATTCCGCCTCACTCTACATTTTGATTATATATATATATATATATATATATATATATATTTTTTTTATAATATATATATATATATATATATATATCTTTATGCACTATGATCGATGTTATTTTGTTACTTTTCTTTGATCTACTAATTAATATTGATAACCTTGATTTAGTCTTGTTCTTGATTATATTATTGTGAATGTGGGAGGTTGATTTCCTCGATACTGATCTTCGGGCTGTGGATCACACACTCGAGTATATGCTAGGTAGGGTACCGGCTGAGCGGATGTGACAATCATTATCTCATTTAGATCATCGCATTGAGCAATGTGAACTTGAAGTTCAAAAAACAATACATTCACAAAATATTATGAATCAACTGCGAGATTTGTTGACTTTCTAAGAATCACTAAATCTAATATTCCAGCTGTAAATGCTCCAATTAGGATTGATGTTCCAGCAGGGCAATCTATCAGTACAAATGAAATTAAACCACGGCTAAAACGTGGAAAATCAATCAGTTCTAAGGACAAAATCCTAGAAAAGGAAAGGAGCAAATGATTAAGATGGTCATAATATGTAGACAATTGATTATGAAAATCTTGAAGACATAACTTTTTATAAAACCCCATAAGAGGTTAAGGTACCTGAAAATAATGAAGAGATCTCGATTAGTTATGTCATTGAAGGAAAAATATGGAATTGAAAAGATAAAGTTGTCGACAACATTTTTGTATATTATGTTATTGTTGAAATAATGCAATAAGACGAGGATCTTGAACACAAATTTGTTGATGAATGTAAATGAAGAAATGATTGGCTAAAACGTAAAGACGCAATTCAAGCAGTATTGAATTCGCTTGAAAAGTTAAAGTTTTTGGACCTGTAGTCCAACATCTGAAGGTATAAAGCCAGTGTGGTACAAATGAGTTTTCGTGCAAAAAAATAAAATGAGAAAAAGAATGAAATTGTGATATATAAAACATTAATTATGGCACAAGAATTTTTGTAGAGGCCTGGCATTGATTACATGGAAACATGATCTCTTGTGGTGGATGCAATCACCTTCAGATATCTTATTAGTTTGGCAGTATATGAAAATTTTGACATGCGTCTAATGGATATTATTATACCCTATTTATATGGCTCACTCGAGTATGAAATTTATATGAAAATCCCTGAAGGATTCAAAATGCCTGAAGCACATAAAAATTCCTAGGAAGTTTGTTCAATAAGGCTTCAGAAATGATCAGGGCATATATGGTATAATCTCCTGAGTGGATATTTACTAAATGAAAGGTATAAAAATGATCAAAATTATTATTGTGTCTTTATTAAAGGATATGGATCTAATTTTATATGTATATGTTGATATCATTGAAACTCCTGAAGAGTTTCCAAAAGTAGTAGATTATTTGAAGAAAGTTGAAATGAAAAATTTTGAAAAGACAATGTATTGTCTTGACTTGTAAATTGAGCATTTGAAGGATGAAATATTCGTTCATCAATCAATTTATATAGAGAATATTTTGAAGTGATTTTACATGATAAAATATATCCACTGAGTACCCCAATGGTTGTGAGATTGCTCAATATAAAGAAATATTCATTTCAACCTCAAGAAAACGATGAAGAATTTGTTGGTTCTGAAGTATCATATCTCAATGCAGTCGATGAATTATTGACATTATGTTTATATTTCAGTACCTTCGAGGAATTATTGATCTGATGTTATTTTATGAATGTGGATATCAACTTACTAGTTTTGCAGATGGAACATATTTATCTAATCTACATAAAACTAGATCTCAAACAAGATATTTATTTTCAAGTGAATGTTAGTTATTTATGGCATTCAAAAACTATAGCTGTCACTTCTTCAAATCATGCAGAAATAATAGTGATTCATGAAGTAAGTCGACAATATATTTGGTTAAGATCAATGATACAACACATTTAGGAAGCATGCAGTCTTCTACTAGAAGAAGGGGTTTCAATAATATTATATGAAGATTATGCTGCATACATAGCTAAATTGAAAGGATGATACATCTGATAAGATCAATAGTACAACACATTTAGGAAGCATGCAGTCTTCTACTAGAAGAAGGGGTTTCAATAATATTATATGAAGATTATGCTGCATACATAGCTCAATTGAAAGGATGATACATCAAAGGAGACAGAACAAAACATATTTCATCGAAATTCTTCTTCACTCATGATCTTCAACAAAATGGTGAAATCTATGTTCATTGAATTTATGCAATTGATAATTATGGAAGATTTATTTACTGAGGCATTGCTTACTTCAAAGTTTGAAAAGCTAGTATATGATGTTGGAATGTTCGTATTCAAAGATACTCAATGATGTTATCATCGGGGGAGTAAAATACATGCTTGCACTCTTTTTTCCTTCACCAAGGTTTTGTCCCACTGGGTTTTCCTAGTAAGATTTTTAATGAGGCAGCTACCTATACGTATTATTTATATATGTATACTCTTTTCCTTCACTAAGATTTTCTCCCACAAGGTTTTCTATTAGTAAGGTTTTAATGAGGTACATTATCTATTGATGGACATCCAAGATGGAGTGTTATAAATAATATTTATTTATGGATGTTCATTACCCCCAAAGAGATTGTACTTCCAATTGAAGTTCTCAACTACCTCAGGATGCAATCTTGAAGATTCACATTCCCATATTATTGAAGATCAAAGACATCTTATTACACAATGTTTGCAGTAAATATTTCCATTCTATGCACCTTCTATCTTGGCGACAATCTATCATTCCATATCAAGATTACCTTAATGTGTGTGAGAATCATATATTGTATTTCTTTGTAGACTCTAATATTACCATATTAGAGAAAATGCTAGTTCCATTATAAATATGTAATGACCAATTCAATAGAAGAGTTGAACTCATCTTGTATTTCTTCTTTGTATTCAATATATTTTCTTTATTTTATATCAATTCTCACAAAATAGCAATTTTTCCCTGAAATAGACTTGGTCGCCTGGGGCTACCAAGGCAAGCTGCCAACCTTGGCTTTTGATAAAAAAAAAAGGGATTTTTTGTACTACTTAAGTTGTTCTCTGGATCCATCTACCAAGTTTGTCAATGTTCAAGTTAGTTCTTCTTCAGAAATCCAACAAAGTTCCCAACTTAGCATCATCTTCATCTACTTCCATTGGTTCAAAGTCAAATCCAATGGTTTCAATTTGGATGGCCTATAGTTGCCTTCTTCCCTCACTTTGGGTTTTCGGACCTACAATATGGATTTCTGAGTTAGGGTTATGAGGGATTTCACACCAGAGGAGGCTAGTGTTCCATCTTAATGCATGTCCGCCATTAGAGACTAGCATCCTTAGAGTATAGTTGCATTCTTGCATTTGGCTCATATCATATTGCATCATGTAATGTATTGATTATTTGTTTGTGAACTACTCGCTGAGTTCTTTTGATGTCACCATTCGAGGAAATTAGTTCCTTTAGACTTTGCAGCAGATACAGATGTTATCAAAATCCAAGAATACAAGACACTGGCGATCGATCTGTATGGTGTACAAGATTGGCGACTATGACATTCACAGTAAAGAATGTTCGTATCTTGATTGCGTGCACTAGAATTAGCTTAACTCATGAGCTGATCTATACCATTTTTGATACGGAGATTTTTGAATTTAAGAACTATATTTTACTTAATGATACGTCCATAATGTAACGAATAGGATAATTTTTGACTTTGTGTTATTCCTTTCAAGTTTTATACTTTAGATTTGACATCACTTTTGCACTTTGGTTCTGTTTTTAGATCCTTTTGAGATCCTTAACATTTGATTTATTTCTATATTAATACATTGATTTATTCTTGCTTTGAGATCCTTAACATTTGATATATTTCTTTAATAATATTAATACATTGATTTATTCTTGCTCATGATTGGACTATTGTGTGGAATGGTGGGTGATTGTTTGAGACTTGTTCTTTGGGGCTGTGGATCACACCTCCGGGTATTCAGGTAAATGGGTACCGGCTGGGGGGATGTGACACATGGAGAGGGAATTTTCCAACCTAGTTGGTTAGATTCATGACAGGTGCCCAGTTTGAAAACAAAATTCTCTTTTAATAAAAAGTTTGAAAATGTAGGAATCCAAATCTTCACTCTTCCTCACCAAAAAATGATTTTATTTAAAACGAACACATGTTATTAATCTAACCATATGAGTTAGAAAATTTTCTCTCCATGTGAATGAAGGACCCAGACTCATAAATCCAACTGACATAGGCACCTTAAAAAACAAGATCTTAAAAGTTAATATAGAAAATACAGAAAGAAAAAAAAATCTAAAAAGGTATTTATGGATTCAAAGGGGAAGTTAATTATACTATTTCCTTGTCTACCAATGTAGTAACATTCTTAGAACAAGTTTACAACAAAAGATCTAGCATTTAGTATAAAGCTCACTGTTGCCATGTCAAATATGAGGATGCAAGAACTACCTATCATGGCATCATTGAAGGGTTGCTCAATTGATAATGACCAGCATCTCTTAGTGAAGCAGTCATGGGTTCAATGCTCCCGGTGGTGGAAAGATTCTAATTTTAATATAATGCGATCTAATATTTGATAATAAGGTTTATTCTGTTGATATTTTTTGGTCTGTTTTCAACTACCCCTTCCAAGAATAGGTTGAGGTATCTAAATCGAACATCCCATGTCGATTGAATGGTATGGAGATTGGACCAACACATTATAGTATGAGGTCATGAGTCCGAATCTCCTTGGGGCCACAAGCGAAGTCCTATTTTATATTTAAAATATAAATAAAACTACCCCCTAGAGGACATAGACCTGTAGTTGTATTTTTTTTCTTTCTTTTTTGGATCAAAATTTCATTGAAGACGGACAAGAGTGGAGGATGAACATAACTCAACCAACCACTGACTGGAAAGGGACATTCTTTTGGGCCCGAAACCGAAAGGGCCTTCCTTGCTAAGAGATCCGCCACTACGTTGGAACTCCTAGAAACATAAAAAGGGATACAATGTTCAAACTGCTCACAGAGGAATTGAATGTCTTGGATTAAAGGCTCAAGCGATACCTGTGGGATTAAATCGCCTTGTAAATATCTAAGTAGTTGTTTGCAATCTAATTCTATCAAAATAGAATCAAAACCACATCCCAATGTGTTGGGAATTGTAAATATGCCCAAGGGAAATTGTAGAAATTCATTTATTAGGTAGTTACAAAATATGGGGATGTATTTTGGTAACCGCCGACCCACTCAACACACAAGTGACATACGGGATTTGTTGGACTCTTGCTCTCTCTCTCTCTCTCTCTCTCCCCCCAAGAAATGCAAGAACTGTTGCTAATACTCCAAATATATCAATTCAATTAATTGACAGGGGAAAGATTCCTTACCTGGATTCGCTTTCCCTTTTATAAAGTATTCGCAGCGGAAGTAAATCTGGATCCACGTTCTCGTTCCACCACCAAATCTCTACCGGGATGATTCCACAATCACAAGGAAAGGGAAGTATTTCCACAACCCAAATGCCATGTGGAAAGAAGATGGAAGAATTATCTAAGGCCAAGGAAGGAAACCTCAACTGGGTTTCTCCTTCCTGCGTTTCTTGGAGAGAGGGAGAGAGAGAGAGATGGGAGCCGCCATTTCTCTGGCAGAAATCTCGTACGAATGAATCACACTTCCTCAAGTGATGCGGTGGTTAAAAATATATAACCTATTGTCACATCCACCCAGCCGGTACCCTATCTGGCATACCCGGGATGTGATCCACAGCCCCGAAGATCCATAGTTCAGGGACCACATAATCCACATCGACGATAATACAATCATGAACAGATAATAATCATAAACTAACAATGAATGATCATGGAATTCAGAAATAAGATATCAGACATAATCAGAGTGCGGAAATAAATATCAAATCAGATAAATTAAGAAGGCAGTGGGCGGAATCCACTCCTTCACCAAACGGAAGTGAGGTCAAAATTTAGTTGAGTACAAGTCTCAAGTTATAAAGGTAAGTTAAAGTTATTACAATTCTTCTAAGTATACTGTCACAAAAGAAGAGTTAACTACTCATAAGTCTCCTCCACAATAAATATATCTTCTTCAAAGTTGAGGACCATGGAGACCCAACATGACTGCTCCCATACAACTCCGGGGCTAACCCTGGTACGCCTGGTGATCTTCTTCGGTATGGTCACGGAAGTCTTCAACGTAGCCAGCCTCCGGATGGTAGTATGAGGTATCCGGGTCCGCCTCAGGGAGGGTGCCATCAGAGTAATCACCTGTAGAATAGCCTAACAAAATATTGCAACAGAAAAGGAATGAGTTCAAGAGAAGTCAGCAAGGAAGTTATTCCACCACACATAAACCACAAGATAATCATAAAATGATGCAGATGATATGAGGCATATAATGCAATATGATTTTATTCTAAGTATGCTGGTCATCTATGGTAGACATGCTTTAAGTCATAGCACCATACTTCTTTAGGTAGTCTTAGTCACTCATCACCGGGGGGAATTGGGTCCTGCATCCCTCTCGGATAAATCCATGGTTGGGGGTTTCAGTCACCGCTCTCTCACATCACCGTTTGGTCTAAGTATTGGCGCATGTCAAGGTATAGCCTAGCCCAATGCAAGTCATCTACTTAATCATATCATGCCAGTTCCAGATACTTCCATTCCTCCCCTCTCAGGATCCTTTCCGGTATCCTTCACACTAGAGTCACGGATATTACTCACCGGACTCATCAACCCTATTGGTCATCCACAAATGGTAAACGGGAAGCTCTCACGTCCCTCTCACGGATCATTTCACCGGTCTTGAGTGCCCGTGAGCCCAAGTCTAACCATTTGTAACTCTACCAATAAATGGCCCCTTTCGGGTAACCATAATGCAATTTATGTCCTCTCACGGAGTAGATACCGGTCTTGAGCGCCCACAAATCCACACTACTACCACGGGTTGTTCGGTCTCAATGCCCTTCCGAATCGGGTCTGATATGATAGGGACATCCTAGCCATACATCTAGACAAGTCCTATGCATGTCGTTCAATAACCCGGAAAGTGTCAATGGACACCTTCGGAGAATATCCCATACTATTCCCTCCGATGTCCAAGGACAGAAGCACCAGTAGGGTACCCCTCAATCCCGAGTTATACTTAAGCAATCACATGCCCAAGTTCATCATATCAATTCACAAGATACAACGTCATAATAAACATTCAATTCATGACATTGACATAAGTTATCATATATTGATATTGATAAACATGATAAAACATTGAAGTAATATAATGTAAACACAAAGCTACTGTTGAAAGACATATGTAGCAAGTCTAACATGATAAGAATATGAAATAGAAACTATATTTACTAGGTTAGGAATACCAAGTCAAGATTTCCATATCCTAGGTAATTACATCGATAACTATCCTTACCTTGAATCGGAGAAGAGAATGGTCCAAGATCACAAGCAAGTGGCCCAAATAGTCTTAAAGTCCTAAACAAGCATATATGAAAGGTTAGAGAAGAAATCAGAACAATCGGAGATCAAACGAATCAGAACTAGGCAAAAGTTGTTGACAGCAACTCTATTGGTCGATACATTTGGTCGATAGTATCGACCAATAGTATCGACCAAAACAAATTCCAGGACAGCAAGTGGCTTTTTGGATTCTTGCCCAGATTTGGTCTTCCGGGTCTCGGATTGACATGAAACTTGGAGGATAGACTAAGCACAACATGGGGAAGCTAATTATCATGAAACTTTCATAATCCAATGGTCCATTTGGAAATCCCCAAATTGACATATTAAGGTTAAGAGTTGTAGATCATGGCATTGGCTATATCTCAATGCAAATTAGGGGAAAACATGGGGGATTAGGTAGGGAATCGTTTAGAAGTAACATGGAGCACATATGCAAGGTATAGATTAGGTTAATCATGAGCTTCATCTCAGTTTTGATAAATAAAGCAAGTTGGTAAGCAATAAATCATGGAAATGTGTAGTCAATGATCATGAGGCGAATCAATCATAGTCATATCGGTGAAAACATCATTGTATGGGGTTTAGAAGGTTCATGGTAAGGTGTATGCAAGGTTGCAGCACCTTGGCCATGGTCCCAACAGTAAAATAGAGAAAAGATGAGTGAGAAAGTGATTAGGAGAGAGAGTCATACCTTTAAAGTGGAACAAGAAAGTAGGAATGAGTGGTTGGCAATGATTGATGAAGAAGATGCTTCACCACTACCAAGGAGGAGTTCTTGGGATGCTCTCTCACGTTCCCAGATGTTAAAAATGCGAGAATAGGGCTCCAGTCTCGAGGAATAAATAAATAGAAAAGAATATTCCAAGAATCTTTAAATTTGGGCTCAGCAGACTTGTTGGTCGATACCTTTGGTCGATGGTATCGACCAATAGTATCGACCAAAACAATCTCTGCAGAATTTTACAGAATAGTTCAGCAACTTTAGGTGCGGACTTGGAGGGCTATACAAGGTCAAATTGCATGGGGTTTTCTCCTACAGTTCACTCAAGAGGTCTAGTTTTAGGGAGTACCTTCGGATTATGCACAGGAGTCCGTTTGCTATTTCAACTGTCTCGCTCTTCATCAGTGCGCAGATTCTAACTTAACACTGGTAATGTGCTCAAGGAAGGAGCAGCATCATCAATGTCCATAAACTGGAATCCCGACATTACGTCATCGACCAGTAGGGCCCATAAGTCCCTCCTACCACCACTTCGGGTCTTCGGACCTACAAACATAACAATGACCGGGTTGGGTCAAGGTTAGGTAAAAGCTGGATTTTACACCTATATTCTATAATAGCCCTAATTGTGAGTTTTCAGATTTGCCCTTGGGCATTTGATATATTAAATATATTAATAAATTCCAACAAGAACAAAGGATGAAAAACATCTGGAGGTCTTCTTCTTCATTACTTCGATCTCACACTTTGACCATCCATCCACAACGGTATTTGCGTTGTGGATTTTATTCTCTTTCCACAAGATTGAGGAGGATTTGCCGGTGACAGATTTCATGGAGGAACGAGTACATGGATCTTTATTTTCTTCCGCTGCAATTTTTTATATATTTGGGAATAGCGAATCCAGGTAAGGATCTATCATTCCTTTTCTAGAATACTATATCTGAACTATCATGCTATCTCCATGTTAGATTAGAGAACCAACATTAGCATCATAGCCAGGTTTCCACGTTTCTTTGTTTCTCCTGAATTCTGCTGTTTGATTTCTTGGATTGGATCCAAGTGGGAGGATCCAAGGTTTTATTGGAACCCTAAATTATTATTGAACTAGATAATCTGATCTTTTTTTGGGATCCGAATGGAAGGAAATGGAAGGATCCTATGTGATTTTCCTTCCATTCTTTTGGATCCAAATGGGATCATTGTCATAATAGAATTGTCTAATGCACATGAAGTTGTAAATCCATGAAAATATATTTTTAAAATTTTTTCTTGGATTTTTTGTGCATTTTTTGATGTATGGTATGATGAGATCCAGGAATCTAGTCTTGTGTGGGCATTTTGGGATTGTTTTTTAAGAAAATGGAGATTTTTTCCATCCAAATAGAGCTCTGTTTTGTACGAGACGGACTTCCGTCTGGTCACAACAAACTAGACAGAATATTTGTCTAGCGAGACAGACTTCCATTTGGTCGAAGTAAACCAAACAAAATTTTCATTTGGCAAGACGGACTTCCATCTGGTCATCAAAGACTAGATGGAATTTCCATTCGGTGAGACAGAAGTCAATATGGGCAGACGGACTCCTAGATGGCGATTCGCCCCAGAATGTGTTTGACAATTCTACTGGTTTAGAAGGTGTTCTAACTTTCTGAACACCTATAGCCTGACACTCTGAGTGATATTTGGGCATTAAGTGTGAAATCCATCCCAAACCTAACCTAGACACTATCTGTTTTGGGTGAAGAAGGGCTTGTTTAATGTTTGACCTTGAAGTTGGACCTTAAATACCATGTTATCCTTGGAAAGTCCTAGGAAGTCAAATTAGACCTCTCCCGTAGTGTAGATCCAAAGACCCGAATTGAAGGAAGACAACTGTGGGCCCTCTCAGTAGAAGCCATGGTGTTTGACTCCAAACCCATGGAGATTGATGATGGTGCTCCATACTTGGAAGCTTTGTTAGTTTTTGATAAAAAATTACACATTGAAGAAGGGGAGTTTAGTTGATGGACCTAATGCACTCCTAGACTTGAATTGAAGGTAATTCTCTGACCTAGACTAGTCATTTGAGATGTAGGAAGAAGCCCACTCGAATTTGAGTTGATCTTGGCCTCAAATTCCCTGACTTAAGTTGCTGTCAATGCTTGGTCGACTGCATGGTTGATTGGCTAGTCGACCAAGTAGTCTGCCAGCTGCATATTAAATCCGACAATCTTTGGTTTTTAGGTCATTTTAGGTTCTACTTAAGTGGACTTCGTGGCTATAAGCCTATTCTATTGCTAGAACTCTCTAAGAACATGGGAAGACTCCTCTTAGGCCTCTCCTTGGTATTGGTGAAGTGCCCTTGCAAGATTCTTAGCTTTTCTTCTCTAAGTTCATCTCCAAGGTATGTAATCTCCTATTTTCTCTCTAATATACTCTTGTCTAATCTTATTCTTGCTACTGAGACTATGAGGTAGGTGTTGCAACCTTGCAACCACCTGTTCTATTGCCTCTTTGCATTTGTACAAACCCCTTTTCATTCCATTAATGCTACGTTCCTTATACATGATTCTTAACCTTGTATTCTTATGATTTTCTTTCATGACAACATGATTTCTTTCTAATCTGATTTCTCTAGCATATTAGGTCTGATTATATGTTAGTAATTATCTCTATTCTATTGCTCATCATCCTATTGATTGAATCCCTGATTTCTCTTTGCATTTATAGTTGATTTCATCGAAGAGCTTGATTTTTAGCAATTAAAAAGTTAGGGTTTCAAATTGGGAAGTCTTGATTTGATCCTTGTTTAATGTTAAATCTTCATTAGATAGTCTTAGTTCACTGTTCCTAACATTCCTTTCAAATTTCGGAGTGATCTGAGTCCTGAAAGTTATGTTTCGGATCAAATATTCAATTTCAACCTTATCTCTGTTCATCTCGTCGACTGCTTGGTCGATTGGGTCAGTCAACCATCTGAATACAACAATAGTGTTTTCGTCCGATTCAATCCGTTTGACCTCCGATTCTCTTGATTTTTCTTTTGATATTACATCTATGTTTGTTTAGGGTTCAAGTACTAACCTTGGGACCATTCTTTTTGATTTCCGGATTATATTCAATTTGATTTAAGGTAAGGATGGTTGTTACCATAATTACATAGATTGCGTGAATCTTGTTTCTATTTTGGGAACTCTTTAGATTCACTTTCAATATTGTATTTTTTAATGTTGTATTACTGCTGTAAGTACTTCAAGTACACTAGTACCATGTTTATGTATTCTTTGTTATTATGAATATTTATTCTTGTCATTACATATGCGATTGATCATGTTAATTGTTTCTATATGATGAAATATCGATTGTGTATGCTATGTCTGAATTGGGCTGTGATTGATTAGGTATGATTTGGGATCAGGGAATGTCCTTTTGACATTTCTGTCCTTGGACATTAGTGGGAATAGTATGGGATATTTTCGATGGTGCCCTTTGACGCTTTTCTAGATTATTGGATGTCATACCTAGGGCTTGTCTAGCGATGTTTGGCTAGGATGTCCTTCTTGTATTAGACCCGATTCGGAAGGGTATTGAGACCGAATGACCCATGGTAGTAATGTGGATTTGTGGGCACTCGAGACCGGTGTGTTATATCCGTGAGAGGTCATAGATCACATTGTGGATACTTGTGAGAGGCCATTTATTGGTAGGGTTACAAATAGTAGACTTGGGCTCGTGGGCGCTTGAGACCGGTGAGTTATATCCATGAGAAGACATAAGAGCTTCCCGTCTATTATTTGTGGATGACCAATACGTTTGATGAGTTCGTAGTCCGAGTTGGTTGTTGCCATAGGATACGCTGACTCTAATGTGAAGGATACCGGAAAGGATCCCGAGAGGGGAAGAATGGACGTATCTGGATCTGAGTTGATATGAATAAGTAGATGACTTGCATTTGGCTAGGCTTTACCTTGACATGCGCCAATACTTAGACCAAACGGTGATGTGAGAGAGCGGTGACCTAAACCCCAGCCATGGATTTGTCTGAGAGGGATGCAGGACCCATTACCAACTGATGATGAGTGATTTGAGACTTTTCCCAAAGAAGTATGGTGCTATGACTTAAAGCATGTCTGCCATAGAGAGCAGCATACATAGAGTTAGATTCATACATGCATTGTCTGTTTCATATCATATTGCATCATGCTATGTTTTGTATCATGTTATTTATGTTATTATGGAATAACTTGCCTTACTGAGTTCTTTTGAACTCACTCCTTTTTGTGCAAATATCTTTGTTAGATTATCCTGTAGGAACTGAAGAACATGACGACCAGTACTACGAGACACCAGTTGATGAGGCATACTACTCTCAAGGTGTTTGCGGTTACGAAGATTACACTGAAGATCCCTCGACTGATTATGCTGCGTACCAAGAGTAGTCCTTCTCTGGAATGGAAGCTGCCATGTCTTGTTTCTTTTGTTTATATTTATGAGGATATACTTTATAAGACCGAAGAGACATTAGCTTATTTTTTATCCCTTTCTTTCTTTTCTTTTGAGAACTGGTTGTAACCTTTACTTTTATTCGGTCTACTTTCCACTGTTGTTGTGGAGTGGGTTTCCGCCTCATTCTGCATTTTGACTAATTATTCTATTGGTATCATTTTCCGCACCCCAATGGTCTTTTGTGATCATTCTGAGATCCTTTCTTGACTTTTATTATTAAATTACTTGAAAAAAATGATTTGTTCTTGCTTTTGATTATATTATTATGCTAAGTGGATATGATCATTCATAAACTTGATCTTCAGGGCTGTGGATCACTCCTCCGGGTATTCCAGATAGGATACCGGCTGGCTGTATGTGACATTAAGAGTCTAATGGGGCTAAGTAGGAGCTATTGGGGTAGAAGCATTTTGTGTGAACCACCTCATAGCAAGAGCATGACTTTGTCTTTTACTTCTGTAAGTAGTAAAGCAATTTTAATTTGGGTTATTTGATTATTGAATCATGCTTCTAGTGCAGAATGAAACTAGTATATAAATTCTATGTGGATTTGCATGAGGATTTGAATGGATGTTTGTTAGCATTTCTTTTGGTTCAAATGTTTATCCCGTAGGTTGACCATGCTAGTGTGAATTTGTTGCTACTTGTGTTTTATGCTAGAATTTTGAACTCATCCTTGCAGTATTGTCTCTAGTTGATATGGCTACAACTAAGAGCATTGTTGCTGATGTCACCAAGGGAGATAAGCTGAATGAGAGAAACTATGAACTCTGGCACCGAAAGCTGCAATATCTCCTTGAAGAGCAGGACATGCTAGAAATCATAAACCACACTATGTCCCCACCTGAACAAGGTACCACTGCACAACATCGTAGGGACCTTGTGTGAAATCCAACCCAAAACCTAGCCTGGACACCCTATTTTTTTGAGAAAAGATGAGACTTGTGGATGTTTGACCTTGAAGTGGGACTCAAAGTTCAGTTTGGTTATGTTTAGAAGACCCTAGGAAGTCAAGCCAAACCTCTCCCTTAGTGTAAAGATCCGAAGTGAAGGAAGAAAACTTGGTGTGCCATCTCAATAGATGACATGGTGTTTGAACCGGAACCCATGGAGATTGATGATGGAGTTCTTTTGTTTTTCGAAACCTTGTTTGAATTGGAGATGAACTGTGCCTTGATGTTTAAGAGCTTGGTTAATGGACTTAAAACCCATTTGGACATGGTTTGGAGGTGCCCCTATGTGCTAGGAAGGTTGTTTGTTGAGTTGGGAGAAGCCCACTTGAATTTGAAGTGATTTGGGTCTTCAAATCCCTGTCTAACCCATGTTGTTCTATACTGGTTGACTGGTCGACTGGCCATCAACCAGCCCAGGTCAGCTAGCTGAATTTAAGATCCGAGAAAATCTTCTTTTTAGGTCTTTTTGATACTCTGTATAAGTACACTTCGTGTTTCTTAGCCTCCTTTTCTGCTAGAACCCTTAGAGAAAGTGGGAAGCCTCTCTGAAAGCCTCTCCTTGGTGTTTTTGAAGAACTCTTGCAAGATCTAAAAGTTCCTCTTCTCTTGTTCATCTTCAAGGTTAGTATCCTAACTCCTTCTCTAATCTCTTCTCTCTACTGTTCTAGTTTATTGTTTTGATTGTGGAGAAGGTGTTACACTACTGTAACTACCTATTCTCTGATCTTCTTGTGTCTTAGAGTGAATCCCCAATCACTCTATGCATTCCTTGAAGCCATATGGCAATTCTCCATGTTTTTGATTGGCTTTGTTAACATGATTCATTATCCTTGTAAGTTGTTGTCCTAACCTATTATAGACTTGTTTCTTATCAACTTCTAAGCATGATCTACTGTATTCTAGTCCTTTTGAATGAATCTCCATTCATTTCATTGATGCTATGATCTTCATGCTAAATTCTTAGCCATGATTATATGATTTCTTCATGAAAGCATGATCATTCTTCTAATCTGATTTCTCTAGCATATTAGATCTAAATTATGATGGTATTCATCTCTGATCCATTGCTAATGATCCTTAATCCTCCTTTGCATCCATGGTTGTTTTCTTTGAAAACCATGTTGTTTTCCAAATTAGAAAGTCTTGTTTTCAAAATTAGAAAGTCATGTTTTCCAAAATAGAAGGTTTTGATTTTTTTTTTTAATTTTTTTATTTATTTTTATCATGGATGGTGTGTAATCCATTCTAGATAGTCTTAGTATGTTTATGTGGAGTTCCCCATCGAATTTCAGAGTAAACAGACTTTAAATGAAGAAGTTATGACCAATTTTGTGTTTTGGCTTCGGGTACTATTCACTTGGTCGACTGCCTGGTCGACTGGATCAGTCAACCAGCCAGTCAACCTGCTGTGGACAGCATTGATGCTTTTGTCTGATTTGATCCATTTGACCTCCGATCTTCTAGGTTTTTCTCCTAATGATGTATCTATGTTTGTCTAGGGTTATTTGCTAACTTTGGTCTTGATCTCTCATCTCTCAATTGAAGATTACATATTCGAATTACGAGGTGAGTATTCCAACTCACAATATGCCTAGTTACATGTCTTCTTGTATTGTGACATGAATGCATGACCTAGCTACTGATGTTTTATTTTCTTTACATCATGATACTTCTGCAACTACAGTAGTGTATTCATATTGTTATTTACATATTGGAATTAATGATATAGTATTGTGAATGTGATTTGAACTATGATGTGAATATGAATGTGAATGTGAATTGTATAGAATCATGATGTGATGTGAATGCCTAGGTTGTAGTTGTGGAATGGGGAATGTGCTATTGGCGTTTCTGTCTTTGGACAGCAGTGGAGGTGGTATGGGACGCTCTCCTATGGTGTCCCTTGACTCTTTCCCTAACTACTGGTTGACATACCTAGGATTGGTCTAGCAATGTTTGGCTAGGAATACCCCTTTCATATCAGACCTGATTCAGAAGGGTATTGAGACTGAACAATCCGTGGCAGCAATGGGGATTTGTGGGCATTCAAGACCAGTAACCAACCAGTGAGAGGACGTGAGAGCTTCCTGTCTATTATTTGTGGATGACCAATAGGGTTGATGAGTCATCCGTAGTTCGGGACTATGTTGACTCTAGTGGGAAGGATACTAGAAAGGATCGCTCGGGGCAAGGACTGGATGTATCTGGACCTAAGATGATATAACTAAGTAGAAGACTTGCATTTGGCTAGGCTTTACCTTGACATGCACCAATACTTAGACCAATGGTGATGTGAGAGAGCGGTGACCTAAACCCCCACTGTGGAATGTCCCGAGGGATGCCTTACCCAACTACCACCGGCAGAGCCCAAGATATCTTAAATGGTTGAGGGAGAGTGAATGACCTACCCAAAGAAGCATGGTGCTATGACTTAAAGCATGTCTGCCAATAGAGACCAGCATACATACATATAGTTAGAAGCATATTTTCATATATTGTTTCATATCATTGCACAGATGTTTGCCTTTGATTGCGTGTGAAGATGCTTTTTGTGTTTGGATTACTTGCTAAGTTCTTTTGAACTAACCCTTAGGGGGACTTGTTTTTAGATGACATTGCAGGATCGAAAAAGAACTTGTGCCACAGCACGGAGGACCCTTCCATACATGGTACAACTCTGGAAGTCCTTGGACAAAGTCACGAACAGCGGGGTAGCCAACCCCCAAGTTTGGACTGCATTGATGGCTCCTATTGACGGCAACCGACATCGTCTTGTTCGCCGATGGGAGTGTGAGCTAGATGTTGATCTGAAGCTTCAAGAGCACAACCCAAAGGTGAAGAAGATGAAGAATGAAGAAGAAGAAGAGCCGATGGAAGATGTTGGTTAGATCCTCTTGTTTCTTCTAGACTTTTGTTTTACTTGTATTAGCTTAGAGCTTTGCTTAGATTTCGATCTACCTTCCGCATATGTGGTGGGGAATATTTCCACTATACTCTATAGTTGTCTTTTGATTTGGTATCTTGTTATTCCGCACTTTGATATTCTTTTGTGATCCTTCTGAGATCCTTTTTTGACTTTTATTAGTAAGATACTTGAATATAATGATTTGTTAATGCTTTTGATTATGTTATTGTGCTAAATGGATATAATTGTTCCTAAACTTGATCTTCGGGGCTGTGGATCACACACTCGGGTATTCCAAATAGGGTATCGGCTGGGTGGATGTGACACCTTGAGATCTACAATGCCTAGAAGAGGAAGGACATGGTAGCTAGGATTACCATCCTGAGCTCCATGAGGGATGATCTGATGCTTCAATTTGAGAAGCATCGGACAACAATCTTTGTAGTAGGCAATGAAGTTCCAGTATGGAGGGACTTCCACCACCAGAGGCCGCCAACTCGCACTCACTTTTGATGGTTATAAGATGCGCCAAGGTTATACCATGAGGCAACACATAACCATCATGTCCAACATGATGAGTGAGTTGAGCGCATGTGGGCACCAATAGACTGATGAGGAGCAAGTCTCCGCAATCATTAGGTCATTGCCCAGGACTTGGGAGCACATGAAGATCTTCTTGACTCATGTTGATGATGTCAAGACATCCGATCAAGCTACCAAGCACCTTGAGTTGGAGGAGGATCGAATGATGGCTGATGCCCCTCCCACTGAGGTATTTGCTATTGAAACAAGCACCAATAAGGGTGTAGGCTTTAAGCGCAAGAAGGATAAGGCTCAACCTTAATGTTCCAGGCAAGGCAATAAGGGTGGGAATGGAACAAGAATGGCCCCAAGCATTCCAAGGGGACCAGAGGTGGCAAAAGAAAATCACCTGTGATTTGCTTCAATTGCCGAAGCCTTGGTCACTTTGCTCGTGATTGCACTAAGCAAGAGGTATGTACTTTGTGTTATACCTCATCGTGTTATGTAATAAGCACTTTAATGCTTGCTGAATTAAGTCCTCTGTGGATTATTGATTCAGGTGTGACAGAACACATAACAAGGGAACGTTCGAGCTTTGTGAAATATTGTTGTATTCCAAGAGAAAGCAGATAAATAGCAATGGAGAACAACTTGAGTGTGGAGGTCCATGGTGTTGGCATGTGCAATTTAGTTTTGCAAGGTGGCCGGACGCTGTTACTCCATGATGTGCTGTATGCTCCGGATATTTGGCAGAATCTTGTTTATGTTATTTTTCTTACGAGACATGGTTTTAGAGCTGTATTTGAAAACAATTCTATACTTTTGTATCTAGGTGATACAGTTTATGGTTGTGGTTTTCTCCAGAATGGTTTTATTGTAGTGGATACAATTGATAATTTATTTAATTTTAGTAGTGCTTATGTGTGCCAAAATACTTTGTGTATTGATTCTATTGTGTGGCATGCTAGACTAGGGCATATTGGCCTAGATAGGATGAATAGGTTGGCAAGGGAAGGCTTCTCGGGCAAGGTTCATTATCTGAATTCCCAACCTGTTAATCATGTCTAGTAAGAAAACCAATTAGAAAACTGTTCAATAGGCTTTAAGAGCCTCTCTTCCTCTGGAACTTATCCATTCAGATGTTTATAGACCCATGAATGTGCATACTAGGAAAGGACAAATTTATTTCATTACATTTATAGATGAGTATACACGGTATGGTCATATTTATCTAATTTCTCATAAGTCAGAAGCTCTATAATGTGTTAAGAAGTTCATAAGCTTAGTTGAGAATCAGTTAGATAAAAGAATTAAAACTCTTAGAATGGATAGAGGTCAAGAGTATCTCTCCAATATGTTCAAAGGGTTGGGTAATGAAAAGGGGATATCTAGGAAACTTACTATTCTAGGGACTCCATAGCAAAATGGGGTTGCTGAGAGGAGGAATAAAACATTGCTCGACATGGTGTGATCCATGATGGCACAGGCAAACCTACCCATCTCTTTTTGGGGAGATGCTTTGCTGACTGCAGCCTATATCCTCAACAAAGCTCCAGCTAATTCAGTTCCTTCCACACCATATAAGTTATGGATCTGAAGGCAGCCAAATTTGAGTCACATGCACACAAGGGGATGTGTAGCATATGTTCACTCTACCTCTCACCTATATGAAGCTTGGACCCAGAGGAAGAAAGTACATCTTTGTGAGATATTCTAAACACTCGAAGGGCCATGGCTTTATTAGGCTAGATGAGAGTGAGACGAGAACGAAACTCGAGTCTAGGGATGCGACATTCTTGGAAAATGATTTTCCATCTTTTGCAAGGGTTACAATAAAGTCATTGGAATTCTTGTAAATACAAGATAGTGATCTTGTCACTCCAGGGACTCAGATTTTGGATAGTGAACCTAGGGTTCATCCAAAAGATCCTAGTGGGAGTGGGAGTGCAGATGTGATAGCTTCCTCAGATGGTGAGCAATCTAACATGCACTTGTGTCGTAGTGAACGCAGGCTAGTTCCTCGTCAACATAGAGGATGAAGCCTACATGGTAGCTCTTGAAGAGACCGACTTAGAGGCAACTAAGATGACTCCAGTAAATGAGTAGGGATCAAAGAGCATGCAAGAAGCTCTTATGGGAACGAGCTCAAAGGAATGGCTGAAAGTTATAGAGGAAGAGTTGGAGTTAATGAGAGTTAACCATGTCTGGGACTTGGTTGACTTACCGTTGGGCCGAACGGCAATTGGGAACAAGTGGGTTCTCAAGATTAAGAGAATGGCGGATGGATCCATTGAGAGATTCAAGGCTCGTTTGGTGGCTAAGGGCTACACCCAAAGAGAGGGCATTTATTATGATGAAACCTTTTCCCTTGTGGGTAGGTTTGCCTTCATCCACCTAATATTAGCCATTGTTGCTCAAATGGATTTAGAGCTTTACCAGATGGATGTAAAGACTGCTTTTCTCAATGGAGAACTTGAGGAAGAGATCTATATGGATCAACCTTAAGGCTTTGAAGTTAAGGGACTAGAGTGCAAAGTGTGCAAGCTCAAGAGGTCCATATATGGCTTAAAGCAAACATCTATACAGTGGAATGTGCGCTTCCACCAAGCAATGATGGAAAATGGTTTTTCCATGCTTAAGGGAGATCACTGTGTTTACACACAGAGATTCGATGGTAATTTTGTCCTTCTAACATTGTATGTAGATGACATACTCATGGCTAGCAATAGCAAGGAGCTATTGGGAACCATTAAGAAATGGTTGTCCTCCATATTTGATATGAAAGACATGGGTGAAGCAAGCTATGTGCTTGGTGTCAAGATTGTCAGAAATACATAAAAAAAATTATTGGGTTTATCTCAAGAGACCTATATTGACAATGTCTTAAAGAGATACTAAATGCACAACTGCAAACCAATAGATACTCTAGTGGAGAAGGGTTTGCATTTGAGCCTTGACTAGGGTCCTAAGACTCTAGTGGAGAAAACCAAAATGGAAAGAGTTATGTATTTCAGTGCTGTGGGTAGCCTTATGTACGGTATGATGTGTAGTAGGCTGGATATTTGTAATATAGTGGGTTTGGCTAGTCGGTACCAATCAAACCCAGGCATAGAGCACTAGAAAGCAGCTTAAGAGAATATTGAGATATCTTAGAGGAATGACTAACTACATGTTGTGTTACCAAGGATCAGATTTGCATTTGTTGGCTATAGTGATGCCAACTAGGCTAGAGACATTGATGAGCACAAATCAACTTCTAGATATTTTTTTTCTTGCTGAATGGTGGGGCCATTTCGAGGTGTAGCAAGAAACAGACTTGTACAACACTCTCGACTATGAAAGCAAAGTATGTGGCATGCTCAGTTGTGGTACAAGAGGCTGTTTGGTTGAGGAGGTTCCTACGACATACTGGATTTGTGTTGACATCCAAAGAGCCTGACCTTGTCTTCTATGATAGTAAGACAACTCTTAGTTATGTCAAGGACCCCAAGTATCATGGGAAAACCAAACATATACAAGTGATATATCATTTTGTTAGGGGCATTGTAGTAAGGAAGAAAGTTGTACTTAAGCTTATATCTACTAGTTAGATGGTAGCTGACCCTCTTACCAAACCTATAGCCAAGGATGTTTTTATTTTTCTTGTAAAGTCTTTGGGCTTGTGTAGATTGTGACTTATTTATGTACTAAAAATTTCTTATTATTGAGTAATATGAGTTCATTCTAGCCTTTGTTTTCATACTTCCTGTGTGATTGTGTTCTAGCATAAAACATGATATGTCAATAGGCATGAGAATGGCTCACTCACTCGAGCATTAGCCTCTGGCGCTTGGGTATCAAGCAGGAATGAGACGGATTGTGAATGACCTTGTGTAGGTCAATTCATAATCATGTTGTTGCATTGATTTTGGAATTAAGATGAGATTTTATATGGTGAAGAGAATCGACATGAATGTTCCCACTATTTATGTTGCTTATAGAAGCCAGGTGCGAGTACTTTATGTGGCGCTAGGGTAACGAAAATAAAGAAACTCGGGTTAGGCACAACTAGTGCAACAAAACCAAGACCTGTATGGTGTTGGGAGTGACATACGTTCTATTGTATATAGAATGCTCCATTGTAGCACGTTTATCATACTATGTGTTTTTAGTGACCATTGGAAATGAGAGGATGGCTCCCTGCTCCATTCATTGTGTGAGTCCTGGATTTTATGGTCCATTAGTGTCCTTAGTGACTTTTGACAATATCGTGAAACGAGGGGTTGATGTGGCTACTTTGGGGTGTTACCTATGGTCATGATTGATTCAACCAAAAGGGGCATTACTAGGAAAGGAGTCATTCCCAAGTGTAGTCATGGTTTGCAGCAAAATGAAATGTTTGATTCAATTGCACCTTAAGAGTGTTTGCTGGTGTTAGCTGTATTAGAGACAGTAGTGAACATTTTAAGGACAAGAAGGTGATCTCTCAGAGGGATCAAGATACCTTTTGTTTGGTCTTGAATAAACCTAGGACACTATAGTATACCAATGCTTATTTAATGTGTTTCTTTGAGTGATGTTGCCATTCTAGCATTTTGGGAATGTTTCTAGTTTGGGGTTCATGAGTGCAGGTATATCAGCGGTCGCACGACCCATTTACCAGTATGACTTGTAGATGTTGGTGTCTGGGACACAATTAGTTATGTATTTGGGATACACAATAGAGAGATCAAAATGTGTATATATGGGATACACATGTGTGTCTGGGACACACTGTGATAGAGAGATCGATACTTGCCCTTGTGCAAGTGGGAGATGTTGGGAATTGTGAATATGCCCAAGGGCAATTGTGAAAATTCATTTATTAGGCAGTTACAAAATATGAGGATATATTTTGGTAACCACCGACCCACTCAACACACAAGTGAGATACGAGATTTGTTGGACTCTTGCCTCCCTCTCTCTCTCTCTCTCTCTCTCTCTCTCTCTCTCTCTCTCTCTCTCTCTCTCTCCAAGAAAAGCAAGAACGAAGGAAAAAAAAACATCTGGAGGTCTTCTTCTTCATTACTTTGATCTCTCACTTCGACCATCCATCCACAAAAATATTTGGGTTGTGAATTTTATTCTCTTTTCACGAGATTGAGGATGATTTGCTGGTGACGGATTTCGTGGAGGAATGAGTATGTGGCTCTTTATTTTCTTCTGCTGCAATTTTTTCTATATTTGGGAATAACGAGTTCAGGTAAGGATCTATCATTTCCTTTTCTAGAATAATATATCTGGATTATCATGCTATCTCCATGTTAGATTAAAGAACCAACACAATGCTTCTAGGAGCCTTGTCTTCAACCCAATTGTTTCCCCTCTTCTGCGGAATTGTAATTTCCTAGGAACGAAGAAGTCCACAGAGGTTTGCCCTCATGATCCTGAATTACAATTCCTGCTCCTCCTTTCTTCGTTTTCTTGAACCATGATGCATCTGTGTTTACTTTAACAAATCCACAAAGTGGAGGGACCCAAGAGTACTACCGGTCCTCATTTGTGGAGTTTTGAGACGTAAACTTGTAGTTGAGGTGCACTGAAGCTATGATCCAAATGAATTTCAGTTCAAAAAGATAAAAAGCAAAAGTTCACTGTGAAGCAAAATCAAGAGTTAACTCATTCGATACGGCCAATCAATTATGCATCCATGTTAGGATCTTCGTAGTTTTGAATGTGATCAATACCGAGTCCAATATTAGATACTAGAACCATGCTTCAAAGATCCGGTGGAAGGAAGACAGAAGACTGTAACCAACTTATAGCCTCGGGGAACTAAAGAGTGCCACATTCATTAGTGGCCTTGGCCAAGCGTAACTTAACTCTAATTCTAGGACTAATGAAGTGTTTGTTTATCTCTGGTAGCGCAGCTTCGTGGCCCATCTCCATTCATATGGTCGTCGCATTCTATGCTTTAATTTGGATCACACAATGTTGGATTGACCTTTGTTAGTTGTTAAAGGACAACAATCTTTATTGATAGCTTACAAATTCTAAAAGCCCTTTGTTATTGCATGAAAATTTTTCTCCCACTCCTGTACTTACTCGCTGTTGGTGCTAAATTCGCCAATAGCTTTGAACTGCAATCTTCACACCAAGCTCTTCAGATCTGGATCGATCTGGTTCGTTTGATTCCTCTGCTAGTCTCTCGTTCACTGGAAAATGAAAAACCGGTTAGAAACGGAGCCAATCGTCTTGATCGGCGTCGCGTCTCTGACGGTCTAGTTAGATTTCTTGAGAGAGTTATTCAGAGCTCGAAGGAGCTTCTGTGGTGTTCTAATGGAGTAAGATCAGAAAAGAATCCAATGTCCAGATTGATTTTGAGAGACTTACCTTTGACAAGTCCTTTGCTTCCTTTTTATATAGGTTTTCCCGCCTGCTTTGTTTTCAACCGTGACTGTCGGATTGTAGTTTATGACTGGATGGCTATGATTAGCCTTTCTTCGTAGATATTGAGCGGACCCATAGATTACTTTGTCTAAACAATTGAACCCAATCGTATTATCTTTGGACCGGAGTGAACCGGCTTGAACTGGGATTGGGATATTTTAGTCATAACACAAGCCCCCAAGCCTATATATCAGGTCGAACTCACACAAGACTCTGGTCAGGAGGTTTGAATCTTTCTTCCAAGCAACTCCAGAATACTATACTTAACTCTGATCAGAAGACTATATACGTTGAATCTAAATCGTTCAAGCAGAATAAAGATTTTCTTCATATTTTTCCTTCGTGATTGTTGACTCTTGATGTTCCTCGACCTTTGCATCGCCTTTTCCACGCAGCTAATCTTCACTAGATCAATACTTTATAACTTTTCCCAAGAGATTCATGATTTTCAAAAACTGTAATATCAGGTTATCAAATCATCATTAACTCAAACGTTGATCTGTGGTTCGTTTGTTATGTAAAATCACAATTTTCTTGATAACCAAACCATCCTCCATAATCATGAAATTTTTGTACTCAGCCCCCAAATCATCCTACGCAGACCAGCCGAAATCTTTATCTTGTCAAACTTCTTATACATTCTTAAATATAACTTTTCATCTTCCTTGACGTTATCTCCTCTTCTACCATTTGATTATAAATTTTGTCTCTTCCCAATGTACGGTTACCATGTCCTTCCCCACTCCTCTTATATCATCCTCGTATTCTCAATTGCAATGCTTTTAAATCCACTGATTGACTCCACGCGTCGGTTATGAAAAGTGATGACCATCGATCTTGAAACATCGTATATTTCCCTCCACTTTTTAAGAAACCTCCTTCACCTCTTTTCATTCTTTATATTTATTCATCAGCTGCTACCTATTCTTGTCTGTACTCTGTCAACTTTCTTCGAAAATATCAAATATATCCCTCCGCCATTTTCTATTACTCTTCTTCAGGTTTTCTTCTAAGTTGCATTCTGCAAATCTTCTCCTCTTACCTTTCTGTCTTTACCATGGACCCTACAACTATTTCTTCAGTGCCCAGTACTTCTATGCAGCCCACTGTGCTTTCAAGTGCCAAACAACTAGAAAAAACCTTAGGTACTTCCTCTTCCGATCAAATTTCTTCAGACTGGAAACCCTCTCCTTATGCCCACAACGAGGTTATTGTTCCTTATACGCCTGTGGACATGTCCAAGGAAAAGAAGGACCCAAAATACGCTGGTCCAGAATGGTACCCGACCAAGGTAAAGAAATCTCACCTGTCGTCTTACTTAGAGGACTATCACTTTCCTTTCGATGCCAAGGTATGGGTCCCTGAACTTGCCGATCGTCCCTACACTGTTGATCCTGGAGTCATTACTGTGTATCTCGATCATCTTGAATCTGGCTTTAGAGTACCTTTAGTCCCAATAGTCCAGTCCTTGTTGGACTACTATCATGTCTGTCCTTCTCAGCTTACTCCAAATAGTTGGAGGTTAGTATACTGCTTTTTTGCTTTTATTCACAGAATGAAGCATCTTCCCTCCGTTAAACTCTTTAGAAATTACTTCACCTTGAAAGTATCCCGCGAACGCGGATACATTCACTTTGCAAGAAGAACTTGTATTGCAAGTGCATTGGGTCAAGATTCCCGGATTTTTATTGATTCCTCCATCCCTCATGATAACAAGCAGTGGCGAGAGAAATATTTTTTCTGTGCCATTCCCAGTCCAAATTACCGTTCCCGTTGGTGCCTGCATTCCCTAAATTCTCTGCTTCCTCTGAATAAGCATCCTGAACTCAACGAGTATGATCGAGAGACTTGGGGTTTGATTTCCTTTGGAGTACCGATTGACGCGGCTAACCTGAAGACTGACGCAGTTCTGGCCAACCATGGTCTTTTTCCAGGTAAAGAACAATGATGATGATATAACTTTTTTTTTTTTTTTTACCTTATCTTCTCCCTATATATATATATATATATATATATATCTATATACTAGTAAAAGTGACACGTGCAAATGCACGTGGTATTTATCAATCACCATGTATTGACCATGGAAGTTGAATGGCATACGCATAAATGAGCCTATTAACAATAGTGAAGATTCTATATTCAGGTTGGCCTCAATTTATTTTGGACTCTCTACTTTGTGGTGAAGTTCATTGGTGCAGATGGTTGTAATCATCATCAAGATTAGGCGAAGATGATGTTGAACAATTATTATTGAAAAGATGCACAAACGAAGTGGATCAACAAAAAAAAGTAGTGGACAAGACTTAAAGGCTGATTAGCCTAAATGAACAAAATCATATAAGCATGAAAAGAAAATAATCGTTGAATCATAGAAGAGGAAACTTAATTATGTTACCTCTAACCAAATCCTTGACCAAAGCAAAACAACAATCTCAACTATTATTACAGATTTTAGTGGATCCCCAGATAAAACAAAAATTAGACTAACCTCTAATGTTTAGATAGATAACCAAGAAGCTGAAAAAGCTTAATTATATAAGCATCCCAGCACACACTTGACATTTTAAAAGAAAACCAGAAACTAAATTAAGAAGATAATAAAAACCAATTTGGGATCACATCGCTCAGATGGATGAAGCCTAACAGGAGAAAATTGTAATAATTTTAGCTAGGAACTATCTAATTGAAACCTGAATGACAAAACTCGTTTTCCTTCCTCTTCAAAGGAATTTGCAAAAAAGAATAAAAGAGAGAAGATTAACTCATTTTTTTGAGATCAAGAGAACATCATGATAGAATGGTATTAATAGTTGATAAAATTAGAAAAGAAAAAAGGCTCACCAGTAAATTATAAAATTTAAGCTTTCACCCTCAAACTCTTATTAGTCTCCTTCTCAGATTATATTAGGGACATCATCAAAAAAAAAAAAAAAAAAGGAATGAGGGTGAACCCTACATGATTTTGAGGGAAAAAAAAGAGAAAAAAAGGAACAAGCTAAAGCTTTTCTCTAAATTAGGGTTTACTCAAGAAGCTCTTACCTTCGATTCAGCGGAAGGTGCAGAATATCTCTTCAATTATTACTTTGTTCTGAACTGCCAGTGAACATGCGTTAACAATAATATACCAAAAGAAGAATTGAGGGGATCGTGTTACCAAGTGCGGGGACCGGCCACATGTGCCGCCTCCGTTTCCTCTCTTCACCTTACCTCCCATGCATAGCCTTGCATATTTGCCGATTTTAAATTCAAACATGAAAGAAGAAGATTGTCACAATATGAGGATTCGTAATGGAAATTGTCAATTGTGCTGTTGCTTTAAGATGATATTCCCATAAAATGGTCGAAACATCAAACAAAACTATGAGGTGCAATATCTAAGTAACATAGTTCTCCTGATGTAAGATGCATTAAGGACAACGAGGGAAGTTTAATTATAATATTATTAGAAACATGCACCTGAGAGGGGAGAACAATTGTTCCACAATCAATCTGGGGATGCAAGAGAAAATCTAAAATGCATCACTTTACAATGCAATTAAAGAGAGAGTGAGAGAGGGCAGAAGCTCAAAAAATTTAAGTGTCAGAATAAAATCAACCATCTAGTATTTCATCATTCTTAATGACAATGTCATGAATCGTAGAAGCAGTGGGAAACATATTTAGAAACAACAGAAATTGCATGACTTACCAACCGACGATTCCGAACTATCGCCATGAGCTCCTTCATAGTCTCCGGCCTTTCCAAAACTGCTTGCAGCCCTGAACCGACGACCCTGATTGAGATTGTGGAACAGGATTGCGACATCGGCAAAGGCATAGCCAACGGCAACGCTTCATCTTCTGGAGGAAGGGGGTCGAGAAATCCCAAAGGCAAAACAACATCCAGTTTTTGCTTTTTGAAACGCTCGCCATCACCGTTCGAAACCCTAGATCTCTTACCATACGGCCCAACAGTGGTATCACCATCGGAGTCCGAGGAATCTGAGAAGTCTGAATCACTGCAACTAAGTTCAATAACAGAGGTAGGTTTAGCGAAGTTCCCAGAGCGTCTCTCTGCAGGAAGTTCAGCAGTTTCGAAGATTTCTTGTTTAAAAACAGCATCCATGGCGATCTAATAATATTACTTAGGTTTCTGATAAACAGAAGACGAACCAGGAGATTGATAGAGCAGAAGAACAAGATGCCATGCAACCCACCGAAAGAGCCGCCTTGTAGAGAGCAAAGGCCATCCACTAAGTGTTCGACTGAAAACCTCAGCGAAAAGCACCGTACCCACTTCAAAAACCAGCTTCCCTAGAATGGGTTCCCACTCAGAGCATCCTTGTCGCAGACAATGCCCAATTTACCTGGAACCATAAACTCATCTCGAGATCGAGAGAGATCAAGAGACAGATTGAGAGAGCGATCGAACAGTTTAATAATGAGAGACATCGAGAGAGATCGAGAGATAGACCGAGAGATCAATCGAACAGTTTAATAATGAGAGAGATCGAGAGGCAGATTGAGAGATCGATTGAGCAATTCAAAGTATTGAAACCGCCTTTAAACCAAAAAAAAAAAAAAAAACCGAAGATTGTTACTCCAGTATACAACCACCCCGAGCTTATTATTATACGACAAAAAGAGGAGAAACAACAAAGATAAATAAATAGAAGAAATTGGTTTCCGCCTACCTCTTGAAGATACGAACTGAAATCCCTAAGAAATCGATCATTCTAATCTTCTGAGATCGATAACAACCCTTGTCATCAAACACTGCCTGAAAAGAGATCATCGAAATATATCAATTATCGCCGAAAGAAGCCGAAGAGTGAGAAGAAACCCTAAGTAACAGTTGAGCATTAGAACAACTCGTGAGGAGAAACGATTGAGAAAATTAAATTTGCTGGAAATATTGAAGGAGAGCGAGAGACTGAGATTGAGAGAGCTCGTGAGAGATAGTGGTGATTTAGAGAGAGATTCAGCGAGAGTTCGAGAGGCAAATGGATAGAGCGACAGAGTTTGAGAGAGATTGAAAGAGGCCAAGAGAGAAATCGAGATTAAAATTAAGGATAAATTCATAATAATTCATGATTACAATGTCCAAATTATCCTTGCAAAAATAACTAAAGACATAACAAATAGTACAACATTATTGGTATATATAAAAATTCTAAGGACAAAAAAGGACAGAAAAAGATTTGCGAAAAAGGTAGAGTACATGCTTTTATTATAGTAGTATGATATATATATAAAATATATATATATATATATATATATATATATATATATATATATATATATATATATATATATATATATATACATATATATATACACACACACACACACACATATATATATATATATATATATATATATATATATATATATATATATATATATATATATATATATATATATATATATATATATATATATATATATATATATATATATATATATATATATGTAGGAATTGTTGTTCATCAAGTTCCCGGTGTCTCCGAACTTTGAAAAGCCACTGCAGAAGAAGAGAAACCTGATCAATCTGTTAAGAAGAGAAAACATGTTGTCCTCTATCCTTCCAGTGACCGTAGTCACAAAAAACCCTCCAAGAAGAGACTGTTGAAGAAAATCCTGACATTCAGCTTGTCAAAGCAATTGCTACTGATAATCCTGCTGTCAAGACAAGAACTTCTAGGACCTCCAATACTTTGAGATGTAGACTTAAGTCTACATGTCCTGCTTTTGGTCAAGGATTATCCGGTTCCAAGAAAAGAAAGAAGAAAGAATCTGACTCTATTCCTACTAAAGTTCCTATTGAAAAAAGTAACCTTCAGGAAGAAGCCCCCACTGCCACTGATAATATTGAAGAAACTACATAACCTGTACTCCTTCCCAGGAAAGAAGTTTGCACCCCTCTTGCATCAGCTGAATTACCCCATGATGCTTCTATTCTCCCAGAAGAAATGGTTGAGAATGAAGGTCAAGGTAAGGAAATTCTTGATTACTCTTTTGACCATTTGAAGAAAATTGCTGAAGATATCCTTGCTCATGCTGTAGGTGAAATTATTGAACAGATTGCTGATCAATTATTTGATGAGAATGTTGCTGTGCCAGATCCTCTTTTGGAAACTATTGTTGGAGAGAATATTTCTGAAAATATTCCTCAAAATGAAAATGTTGTTGTGAATGATACTCCTATTTTTACTTTCCATTTACAAGATTTTGCTAGTGAATAATGTCATCCCAGACATTAACATTGCTCCTGTTATTGAAGAAAATGTCCAAAACATCCCACCAAATGAAGAAGCTTTTGATGATGCTCCCCTTGAGGTTAATGTTGTTCCTCCTGAAGATAATGTGCTAGCTGATCTTCCAGTTGGTCCTGGGGACCCGAAAATTTTGACATGCAAGTTGACTCGAATGATGCGGCTGCGAATGTGGGTCCTCATGATATAATTGAGGCCTCCAATCCTCACCCAATTTCTGATCAGTTAGATGATACCCAGAGTGTTGTTGATTCGGGGAATCATTTTAACCCTGAGTGGATCTTGAAGGAGAACCATACAGCTAGCCATAATTGGGAAGTTGCTCGCGAATGGGGAACAAAGGGTAGAATCCCACGTGATAAAAGGAAACAGCTCGTATGTCTGACCCTGATCTTTACTCACATGGATGGGGGTAAGGAACAAATTTCTATTTCTCTTATTGAAACTGATTTATTAGTGATTTCATTTATTTATTCTGTTTGGTTTTTATTGCTTGACTTGCAGATGTTTTGGAGCTGCTTTTAATGCTTTTTCTGAAGTGTTGGAAAGAGAAAAAGTTCTTTCCCAGGAAAATGACAGTTTGATCAAAAGGAATTTTGAACTGATCAATGAGGTACAGGAACCCGGAAACAATTTGTTTGATCAAAAGGAATTTTGAACTGATCAATGAGGTACAGGAACCCGAAACAGGTTTGAAATCTTCAGAGAGAAAATTGACAGCTGTTGAATTCAGAGAGATAAATTTGTGCAATGATATAGATGATTTACAAAATGATTTCCAACTCTGCTCTGACCTATGCACTGACATGCAGGAAGAAGTTTCTCTTTTAAGGTCTTCTGTTTTAAACCACAAAGATGAGCTTCTTCAGCTCGAAATGTTAAAGAATGATGCTCTGGAAAGGGCTAGACTTGCTACAATTGAGAGAGAGGATCTTAAAGAAATATTAGCCAAGGCTTTTTCTTGGTCGAAAGGTGTTGAGAAAGAGAAAAGTGAACTCTTAGAGAAGCTTGAAAGGACTGAAAAATTAAATGCAAACTTGGAGTTGGCACATGAGTATCATCATAAAGCCTTTAATTCAGTTTTGCAGGAAAAATCTGATTTGGAATATCAGAATGATAATCTGGGATTGAGATTTTGTGAGGTTTCTGCAGAAAGAGATAATCTCAAGGTTTCTTTAAATTTGATTTCTAAGAAAAAAGAAAATCTAGATGCTCTTTTGGATGAGACTCTGAAGGATAAAACTTCTATGCTTGGAGAAATACAGTCAGAAAAGAATAGATTTGAACTAGAAAAGAAGAGACTTCATGATGAACATCAAGTTGTCCTTTGTTCAGTTACCTCATCAATGGAGGAGGCAGGAGATAATCCAGCTTTTCTTGGATTCTGCAAGAATGTGGTAAAGGTCTGCTCAGATCAAATCTTTTCTAAAATTCTCAAAATATGTCCCAATGTGGATTTCAAGTTGCTGCCTCCAGAGTTTCTCCCCTCTAGAAAATTTTTCGATCTCAGAAATTTAAAGCATCCAGATTCAAGTAGTTCTTTGGAGGATGCTAATGATGAGACTGCCAGTTCTAACAACAATTATTCTTCTAATGATAATGATGATGATGATGATGAATCACCTCTAGAAGGTGATATGAATCTTGCTACAGATAGCAGTCCACCTGCAAATCCAGATGTTTAAGAAAATATTTTCCTTTGTCTTTTTAACTTACCTTTTTGTTAAACTTTTGATACAAGGGTTCTGACTTTGTTAATCTTTTTCTTTTTTATCAATAGAACTTCCCTTTCTTTTCTTTTGCTCTCTGTGGCTTTTATAAAATAATATCTTGAAGAGAACCTTTGCAACGTTGATCATAAACATGAAAAATGGCAGCAATCCTTGAGTTGTTGCACATCTGATCACACACTATACTTCTGATCCACTACTATATCTTTGATCAGTTGCTGATGAAGTATTCTTAAGAAAAACTGGCTAGTGAAGCTTTTTAAGAAAACAGCTGACGAAAGCCTTAATAGCTGATCAGAAACTCTCTGTCCTTAGACAATAGTTAAAGAAAATCTTAGCAACTTTGATTAGAATCTTCAATATAATCCGTCTTGTAAGAAATCTTCTTGATCAACTCCTCTACCCTTGATTGGAAAGCTGCCCCAGAAGGCTAGCTACTTGAGCCTGACTTCGGAAAGTCGGGATCACCCTCGGAAGGAATGATCCATGATTAAGCTAGCATGACCGTGCCTCGGAAGGCTGGCTACTTGAGCCTGACTTACAGAAAGTCAGGACCACCCTCGGAAGGAATGATCCGTGATCAGCTTCGGAAAGCATGACCAGGCCTCGGAAGGCTGGCTACTTGAGCTTGACTTACGAAAAGTCGGGACCACCCTCGGAAGGAATGATCCGTGATCAGCTAGCATAATAAGGCCTCGGAAGGTTGGCTACTTGACTTCGGAAAGTCGGGATCAACCTCGGAAGGAATGATCCTAGATCAGCTTTAGAAAGCATGATTAGAAAACTGGTTCGACGAAAAGACCTTTTGCACAATTTGAAGAAGAATCTTTTGATGACAATGGTTGATAGAAATAATTTCTTCAAGAATACCAGAAAATTCTGCTCCCTTTCTATTGATAATACTTCTTGAGGTGAATTACATTCCATGGTCGCCTCAAATAGCTTCCATAAGCATCCTTGAGCCAATATGTATTTTTGCTCACAGTTTTTGTTACCACATATGGCCCTTCCCAGTTTGCAGAGAACTTTCCACAGTTTCTCGGGTCTGATGCTGATTTTTTCCTCAAGACCAAATCTCCAACTTTAAAAGACTTAGGTCTGACATGAGCATTATAGTATGCCGCTGTTCTCCTCTGGTACTCTATATTTTGATACAGAGCTCTCTCCCTAACTTCATCCAAAAACTTTAGATTTACCCTCAATCCTTCTTCATTAGTTACTGGACCGAACCTCTCTAATCTGTTTGACACAACTATCACCTCCACTGGAGCCAATGCCTCAGATCCATATGCCAACTTAAAAGGTGTTTCTCCCGTTGGTGTTCTGACTGTAGTTCTATATGCCCATAACACATGAGGTAACTCATCAACCCACAGGCTGTTTGCCTCATCCAGACTTCTTTTAATTCCCTGTAAAAGAGTTATGTTAGTTATCTCGATCTGACCATTGCATTGAGGATATGGCATAGAAGAGTTTTTGCATTCGATGTGGTAATCTGCACAGAATTCCTTGAACTTTTCATTGTCAAACTGAGTTCCGTGATCAGTCAATAAGACTTTTGGCAGACCATATCTGAAGATGACTTTATTTCTGAAAAACTTCTCAATTTGATTTGTTGTGGTTGTGGCTAAAGCTTCTGCCTCCACCCATTTTGTAAAATAATCAATTGCAGCTACCACAAATTTTCTTCCTCCAGACGCAACAGGAAATGGACCAAGTAAGTCCATCCCCCACATTGCAAATGGAATGGGATTGAGAATTGATGTCAGCTGTTCTGCCGGTTGGTTCTGGATTGGAGCATGAATTTGGCATTGATGGCATCTCCTTACATATTCAACTACTTCAGCTTGCATTCGTGGCCAATAGAATCCTTGCCTCATAATTTTATAGGCTAAAGCCTTCCCACCTAGATGACTTCCACAGATCCCTTCATGGACCTCCGCCAGAGCATATTGTGCTTCAGATGGTCCCAAACACTTCAAAAGTGGCCCAGAAATTGTTCTTTTATATAACAATTCATTCTTTAGAATAAACTTTGCAGCTCTTCTTTTCAAAGTTCTAGCCTTTTCTCTGTCTTCAGGGAAAATATCCTTTTTAAGATACTATATAATAGGATCCATCCAAGACACTTCTGTATCAATTTCCATTATCTCTGGCTCTAAATATGCTGGAATATCCATCTCCTCAATATATACAGCCTGCGGTAAAGAAGTAAATCTTGCAGATGCTAACTTCGCAAGAGAATCTGCCATTGTGTCCTGATTTTTGGATATTCTCATAATTGAAAATTGTGAAAACCATCCTTTACATTCTAACACCTTCTTAAGATAACTGATCATTCGATCATCTTTCACTTCATATACTCCCGTGACTTGACTGACCACCATCTCAGAATTGCTTTTCACTTCAATGTTTTGCACACATAGGGATTTGGCCAGTCGTAATCCCGCAATGAGAGCTTCATATTCTGCTTCATTATTGAAGCGTGGAAGTTAAATTGAAGAGTGTTTTGAATTACAAATCCGAATGGACTTTGTAAAATCATGCCTGTTCCTGATCCCTGAGAATGACTTGATCCGTCCACATGAAGAATCCACCCAGTAGATATTTCACTAGAATCTTTCTGCTCTCCTGGTGATGAAATACTTTCAACAATAAAATCAGCTAAGACTTGTGCCTTTATCGCAATTCTGGGTTTATAGTCTATATCATTTTCTGTCAATTCTACTGCCCATGATACCATTCTCCCAGCAAGATCCGGCTTATGTAATATTTTCTTTAAAGGCCAGTTAGTAAGAATAATAATTGGATGAGCCTGAAAATAGGGCCTGAGCTTTCTGGCCACTATTATCAAAGCTAAGGCCTGTTTTTCAAATTCTGGATATCTAGACTCTGCATCTAACACTGTATGACTTACAAAGTAGATAGGATTTTGGACAGTACCTTCTTCCCGGATTAATACTGCACTCACTGCTGCTTTCGCGGAAGATAAGTATATCTGCAAGACTTCCCCTGGCTTTGGTCGAGATAGAACTGGCGGACTGGTCAGCCTCCTTTTTAATTCTTCAAATGAACTTTGAGAGTCTTCTAACCATCGGAATTCGTTAAGTGCATTTAAATTTTTTAACGCCTTGAAGAATGGTGCACACTTATCCCCTGATTTGGATATGAATCTGCTCAATGTTGCAACTCTTCCTGTTAAACTCTAGATCTCCTTCATATTGCTAGGTGCCGAAATATCTAGAATGACCTTGATTTTTTATGGATTTGCCTCAATACCCCTTTGTGTAACCATATAACCTAGGAATTTACCAGATGAAACTCCAAATGCACATTTCTCAGGGTTAAGTCTCATTCCATTCCTTCTGAGTACATCAAAGCATTCCTTTAGATCAGTCAGATGATCATATCTGAATTGACTTTTTACGAGAAGATCATCAACATAAACCTCCATATTCCATCCGATCTGATCAGCAAACAGCTTATTCATTGCCCTTTGATATGTTGCTCTAGCATTTTTTAATCCGAAAGGCATAACCTTATAACAATAGCTTTCTCGATTCGTCATAAATGCCATGTGAGGTTGGTCCTCCTTCTTCATAAGAATTTGATTATAGCCAGAATAAGCATCCATAAAACTTAACATTTGCTGACCTAATGTGGCATCAATCAACTGATCAATTTGTGATAGAGGATAACAATATTTAGGACAAACCTTGTTCAAATCAGTATAATCCACACACATTCTCCATTTGCCATTATGCTTCTTCACCATTACTACATTTGCCAACCATTTGGGACATTCAATCTGCTAAATAAATTTTGACTTTCTGAGCTTTTCCACTTCGATTTTGATTGCATCATGTTTTTCTGATGAGAAACTCCTCTGACTTTTTTTTTACTAGTTTAGCAGTATTGTCTATCCAGAGACAGTGTTTTGCTACCTCCCTACTCAAACCTGGCATGTCTTGTGCTGACCAGGCAAAGACATCTGCATTTAGTCGAAGAAATTCATTCAACAGGTCCTTGTCTTGATTGGTCTGATCAGCCCCAATCATGGTTCCCCTATCTGGATTTTCGAGATCAAAAGAATTTTTTTTCTAGCTTCTCCACTGGTTCTCCTCTCTGAATTTTTTCTTCATCTCTATTATCCATAACCTCAACAGTAAGGGCAAGAGCTTTACCTTGCGATTTAGAATCTTTCAAGAAAGTTGTATAGCTTTGCCTCGAGGTTCTCTGGTCACATTTGCATTCTCCAATGCCTCCTTCAGTAGGGAATTTTACTTTTAAATGCCTCGTTGAAACCACAGCTCCAATAGAATTTAGAGTTGGCCTTCCCATAATTATATTGTAAGCTGACAGATTCTTTATCAACAAAAATTTAGTAACTATTGTTACTGTTTGTGAATGTGTTCCCAATGTAATTGTTAACTCCACAGTTCCTTCCACCGAAGTAGATTCTCCAGAAAATCCAAATAATCTTGTTCCACAAGGTTTTATCTTGACAGTATCCATCTTCAATCGTTGAAGGCTTCATATGACATAATGTCTAAAGAAGACCCCGTATCAATCAAAACCCTATGAATATCTCTGTTTGCCACCTCAATGACTACAACGATGGCATCATCATGTGGCTCTTGAATTCCATCCATCTCCTCCTCTGTGAAGACTATTTCCTTCATCTTCTTAATTCTTTTAGGAATAACATGAGATTCGACAGCATTGACATACCTGGCATGAGCCTTAGACTTTGAAATTGAGTTCAAATCTAAACTCCTCAAGATGGTCATGACAGGAGACTGCTTCTGTTGAACTCGCTGGTTTTCCTGATGTTTAGCATTTTCATATGAAGAACTAGATTGAAAATCTCTCTTCGCCTGGTCCTCCCTCACTGGTGTTTGGTTATCCCATCTTCTCAGCTGATCAACAACATTTCTCCGATGACCTCCATTTCTCCTTTGAACGTAATGATCCAGCCTCCCTTGATTGATCAATCGCTCAATTTCATTCTTAAGGATTCTGCAATCATCAGTATCATGACCATGATCTCTGTGATACCTGCAAAATCTGTTTGGATTCCGCTCATCCGCCTTTGCTATCATTGGTGCTAGCCATTTGACAAATCCTTGATGTTGAATCCGCATCAGAATTTTCAATCTTCTAGTATTAAGAGGAGTATAATTTTCCAGGAATGGTCTCGGAATATCCCTTCTAATTTGACGATCAGGGCCATTCCTCGGATAATATATGTTGTTTCTTTGATCCCTCTGATCAGACCTCATGACTCCATCTTCCCTCTTTTTGTTTCCATCACCATCAGTCTCCTTCCTTGCCTGAAGGATATCTTTCATGTTAGCATATTGATTACACCGGGTTGTCAATTCCGCAATGTTAGCCGGTTTGTTCATGATCAAGAATTCTAACAAATGATCATCTGTCAAACCTCTGAACATAGCATCATAAGCTACTGCTTCATTCAAGTTCTTTATATGAACTGATTCTTGATTGAATCTTTTCATATAACTTCGAACTAACTCTCCTGACTTCTGGCGAATTGCAGCCAGATTATCCACTGTTTTGCTACTTTTCATACTACTTTGGAATCTTGACAAGAATATTTTTGTCAAATCTCTGAAATCTCTAATGGAATCCAGTAATAGACTAAAGAACCAAGTTGTTGCAGGACATTTCAATGATGATGGGAAGGATCGACACTTTAAAACGTCAGAATTACCTGCCAACATCATAACAGAATTGAATTGAGCCAGGTGTTCCATCGGATCTGTGCTTCCATCATACATTGTGAACATCGGAAGCTTAAAATTATGCGGCAATGGTGTTGACATGATATCTTTAGAAAATAGATTTTGATTCATCGCTTCTTCCACTTTTTCTCCACTGTCTTTGTTTGTCAATCGTTGAATTTGATCATCCAGGATGTGAAATCTTTTACTGATTTCAGATCCATGAACTTTAGATCTGTTACTTTCCAATCTCCTTGCTTCTCTCTTATTTCTCCAACTTCCAAGAGTTTTACTCTTTTTACTTTGAACGTGGCTTAATCGATCTTCCTTAGATGATCCTTGATCTTCTGATTCCAGAGGAATGTAATTTGGATATGCACTTTCTCCTAATCCCTCCCTAAGAATTGATCTCCTTTGGCTTTCTCTTGACCTCTGGATTTGAGGATTTGGAACAGAAATCGCCTCAGCTCGAGAAAGAGTTCGAGATCTTCCAGCTGGTGAGATCAGAACTCTTCCTTCTGGTTGAATTCCGACTTGCTTGATGAACGACCTCATCAAATTTTGCGTTTCAAGAATTTGATGTTGCATACTTTCAAATCGTTCAGTGATTTGATTCGGATCCAGCTCCAAATGAGAAGCAACTAGCGTGTTTGCGAGTTGTTTCTCCTGTCTTTCAAAAATCTCAGCAAGATGAGGTGAGCGATCTTTGGTCATTCTTTGTTTTTGTCGAGTCTGCATTGTTGGAACTTGAAGTGTTGGAAACGTTTCTCTTGTTCTTCTTTTCGGATTTACTCTCCTCGGCTCCCCTCGGCTTGCTTCTGCCATTTCAACTGGTAATATCTCCTCTTGCTCAGGTGATTGAGCCATGACCTTTGTTCTGAACTTGTTTAAGCTGATGTTCCCACAGACGGCGCCAAAATGTTGGTGCTAAATTTGCCAATAGCTTTGAACCGCAATCTTCACACCAAGCTCTTCAGATCTGGATCGATCTGATTCCTTTGATTCCTCTGCTAGTCTCTCGTTCACTGGAAAATGAAAAACCGGTTAGAAACGGAGCCGATCGTCTTGATCGGCGTTGCGTCTCCGACGGTCTAGTTAGATTTCTGTAGATAGTTCTTCAGAGCTTGAAGGAGCTTCTGTGGTGTTTTAATGGAGTAAGATCAGAAAAGAATCCAGTGTCCAGATTGATTTGGAGAGACTTACCTTTGACGAGTCCTTTGCTTCCTTTTTATATAGGTTTTCCCGCCTGCCGTGTTTTCAACCGGTTGGATTGTAGTTTATGACTGGATGGCTATGATTAGCCTTTTTTCGTAGATCTTGAGCTGACCCATAGATTACTTTGTTTAAACAATTGAACCCAATCGTATTATCTTTGGACTGGAGTGAACCGGCTTGAATCGGGACTGGGATATTTTAGTCATAACACTCGCTATTTATTCTTATTTCTTCTCAAAAGTTTTACTATAGATTCTCCTAAAAAAGTAATATTACCTCACCTCGGCTGATATTTTAAAATGATCAAATTATCCTTTAATTCATTATATTGATTTTTCCCCTAACCTATTTTACTGTATTTTTTTATTCTCCCTTTTTTTTTTTTTTTTTTCCTTTTTATAGGATACATGATTGAATAATTTTTTTTGAAATTGTTTTATATAATTTTTATATTTTATTTTTATTAGTTCCTTTCACCTAAAGACGCTTAGCACGTTATCCTTATTCAGCTGAACAATAGCGCCAACACATCTATAGCTGCATACGATTTGAATCCAATTGAAACACAATAATTGAGAATAAGGATAAAAATATAAAGAACTGCAGAAAGAACTTCTAATTTAAAAAGAAAATGGAAAATGTTACAAGGCTATTTTGATAGCTTTACTCTCTCTTTAGTTTTACATGGAAAGCCCCGTGGCCAAATCCTTGAAGACAACTTGAACTGTCTTGGGAAGATTTGACCCCTTAAACCCAGAACCCAAAATATTCTCTCCCTTAGCCCCAAAAAGCTTGAGCTTGATGTTTCCCTCTTTGCCTCTCTCTTTAACAATCTTTCCCAAGCTTGTTTGAAAAATGTCTTTCAGCCAAATTTCAAACAAGCTGTTAAGGAAAGAACCACACCCAGCTACCATTTCATTTAACACTACCTTATCAACTGAAAAAGAGATTTTGACCTCACTTCCACACACTTCATGGAAGGACTCCTTGATCTTGGACAGGAATATCTCACTCATTTCATCGAGAAATTCCGAATTTCGATCGAAAAGAAAGCTCTTCTCGATTGATCCAAGGAAAGATCCATGTGGGCTGTGGAGATCTGTTGCAGTTTCTTGAGTTAGATCACTAGGGTTGGGGTTGGAATTGGAATTGTCGGGCTTGTTTTCATCTTCATCATCTTCTTCTTCCTCCTCAGCTTGGATGTTCAAATCAAGTGTGTTACAGCTTGACTGTCTTGAGATAGCCCTCCTATCACCACCATTAGTATCTTCCACAGCAGGAAAGGAGTGTTCCTTCTCTTCATTCCTTGGTTGCTTGTTCTTAAATGGCAAGTTCCACTCAGCCTTCCGCTTATGATCCGAATTGAACATTTCAAATGCAGGATTTGAAGTTGTGTCTTCTTCAAACTGCAACTTCAGCTGGATTACTGTCCCATCTTCCTTGCTGTTTATGAAGCTTGATGAAGAACCACCACCTATTGTTGCAATGAATGTAGCCTGACTAAAACAAACATCTCTCCCTTCCATGTCTTTGAAATCTTTGGTTTTCAGGCCATCGGCTAGGAACTTTATGAAGTCAGAATCTGCAGAGTCAATATCTTCCAATAGAAACACACATTTCGGGTGCTCTTTCAGGGTTTCTATGAGGATTTCAGATAATGCGATCTTTTCATTCTCTCTTCTCTTATTCAAGCATACAAGGTAATCAGTAGATCCACAAATTGATTCAGCAGTTGCGAGTGCAAGTCGTCTCTTTCCTATACAATCCATTCCCCGAATTAATAACCAATTCCCGTTCTCCGGCGATTTGGAGGAATCTATTAAAGCTTCTGCAATTGAAGGGATTACCCCAGATTGCCAAGGGATATTCTCTTGCAATACCTTACAGATATCTCTTGGCTCCATCTTTCCTTCCTTTTCTTGAACCCTGGATGCCAAGGAATCTGAGAAAACAGGATTACCGAGTGCAAGAGTTGTCTTCACTTCCTTGATTTCTTTGCTTTTCAGAGAATCCAAGCTCAATTCCGACCGCTGGAGTTCCCATGTCTCCTCATTAGTGAAACCAAATTCAATTGTACATGACTGGTGACTCCGCATCTGGGTTGCAATGCTTGTAATATGGTTGGTCTCCGACATAGACTCGGTGAAGGAAATTGAAGTTGATTCAGGGAAAATGCTTGCTTGATTGTATTGAGATGAAGAAGGCCACCAAGGGTAAGATGTTGAATGGGTATAGCTTTTCCCACTTGAGTTTTGGTTGTTGAATAAGGACAAGTGTTTGTGGTGGGGGATCTGATTAGACCTTGGATGGTGTAAGCTGTGGCATAACCTATTCCATCTTTTCTTCAATTCAACCAAGTCACCCTGAAAACAAAATAAAGGAATCAAATTGTAAGAACACAGAAAGAGATCGATGAATACCGAGACGAAGAGAACTCATTTGAAAGTAGTTTAAAATCATCATCTCCTTTTACCTTGTAAAGATGGGTGTCACCTTTAAATGGCTGCAACCAGTAAGGCAAGCTGGTTGAACCCTTCACCATGTCTACGGAGATACAAGAGCTAACAAGAGAGGCAGTTGGGTTTTGCTGGCCTGATTTGAATATGGCTGCCTCTTTCTCAAAGTTTGAGTTACATTCAGCACAGCAGGTGAGATTGTCTGGTTCTTCCTTGGGAGTGAAAGGCTTTGTATCTGACACTAGAGATCTGTTTGGAGAGAAAGCTACCTTTGAATCAAGGGCACTGCAAGAATAAAAACCAAGAAAGATTTAATATAATGTAAAAAACGGTGAAAAAAAAATCTAAATTTGCAGTCAACCAGTACTGGGAGTGGATTTTTGAAGGTTTTTTTTCTGGGTTCTGTTAATCTTTATTTCTTATTCACTGCTGATTATCAAAAGAAATTACTGAGAAATACGTCCAGAAATAAAAAAAAAAAATAAAAAAAAAAATGAGGTAAAACAAACAGAAAAACAGGAAAAAAAATAGTAATAATTAAGAAGCCAGTTATAATTTGATAAGTGGACCCTCTTTGAGAATGTAAAATTCAAAGAGATTTGGAAGGAAAAATAAAATAAAAACAATGATCACTTAGCTGTTTGTTTCCAAAACTCACTCATGAATATTGGAAACAAAAACCCCAGAAAACAAAATCAAGGATTCCATCATTGATTAGAGAAAAAAAAAAAAAAAAAAAAAAAAAAAAACTACTACTAGATGCATTTAGGTGATGCAGTTGATGGTTTTCTTACATGGAGGCATGGAGGCTCAAACCCAGTCCACCAGAAGGAACAGAAACAGCTTGGAGAGTCCATCGAGTCTCAAGAGAGGGTTGCTTCAACTGGCACCTCATGTAAGTCTGATAATTTGAAATGGCCATTAACCAAACCTTACTGTTTGAGCAGCTATAGTCGGAGAGCAACCTTCCAATCTCTGTAACTAGATGATTAGTAGCATTATAGCTAGACACTTCTGCCGAGAATCCTCCCTCTTTGTCACCAACACCACCGTCAGCTACCCATTTGAGATCTCCGGCATAGATGATTGCTCCTCCACCTCCAGTTATAAGAGAACCCACCTTCCTTCTCAGGTCTGAAACCTTCATCTCCATATCCTCTCTCTTCATGAACCTCAGAGAAACAGGGGATATCTGAAATTTAATAAAGTGAGCCGATCTTAGTTCATCAGGTACCTCGCCTCTTTCCATCTTCCCCATGAGCTCTGCAATCAGACCCTCAGCTGTTGAAACAGAGTCCCCCACAATCACAGTATTCCTTCTTTTTTTCCTCATCAGGACCTCCAAAACTAACCTGAGATCCTCCTTTCCGGTGGCTGAATCAGGGACATTAATGGTTACCAAGGGTTTCTTCGGAGGAGAAAAGACAAGTGGATTTTGCTCAGAATAGCAGTTCAACAAATGGGTTTGCCAGAAACTGCTCTGAGTTTCAATCGGAGGAGAACAAGTAGAAGATAGAATCCCACCAGAGCTGCTGCTGCTATAGCACTGAAAAACAGAAGAAGCTGAAGAGTCCTCTAGGTTGTTCTTAACAGAGGTGCTGGAGAAACCAGCTTCTCTCATTACCCTACTAACACTAGGGTCATCTAAAATGGATATAATTAGCTGTTCTAGTGCTACCTTAATGGCAAGTAGAGGTTGTTGTTGCTGCTGCTGTTCTATGCAACCCCTCCTCTGATGTGCTTGAGCTCTCTTGAGTGCCGCAATAAGAGCATTGGAGAGAGAAGGTTGGCCATGAAGGAAAGGACCAGGTGTTGTTGGTAGTCTATTGAGAGCAACATTGAAGCAAAGTTCAAGAGCTCTGCATTGCAAAGGATGAGAAGTGGAATGTGGATGGGATTTGAGACAAGCCCTCCTTAAGAGACTGCACCTTGGACTCAGCAAGGTTGCAGCCACATGGAGTGGGGTGACTTGGGCATGGCCCCTCCGCTTGGCCAAGCCAAGGGAGTGCCTTAGCACCGAAGCAGCCTCCGATGTGAGGGTCTGCTGGACTGTACAGGCTCCTGCACGCATTACTTGCCTACACACCACCCCCTAGCCCCCCTTGAAAGAAAACACTTGTGCGCCACAGGACCGAATAAGCTCTTGTTTCTTTCTTCACTTCTCTTTCTTATCCCTTCTCTTCTCCACCACCACCACCACCACTTGGGTTCTCTTCTCTTCTTCTCTCGACACAAGCAACAGTTACCCTTTGGTCTAAGGGAACTTGGGTGCTATCAGACTTGCTTAAATGGAATGAGAGGAGTGAGATTGAAAAAAAGAAGGCCTCGACAGATGAGTAGAGCTTTAGAAAAGAGAAGGCAGAGCAGAGCAGAGAGCAGTGAGCAGAGAGAAGACCACCTTCTTTAGACCTTCTTGTTATGCTTGTTTGTGTTGGGGAGTAGTAGCTGATGTTATTGCTTTTTATTTCCACTTCATAGGTTCCTCTTTCCATGCTGCACCATTCCTTTATTACCAGAGTCACAAAGTACGGTCCTCCTAAAGTGTGTTCTCTCATATCACGAGATTTTGATTTCGAAGATAAATTAGGGAAAAGGAATAATTTTTTAAAGAACGATCAAAGATCGCTTTTTAAAATCAGTTTAATTTGCTAGGAGTGGAGCAGATTTAACACAAGTAGTGAGTTTTTAATGACACCCAATTAGTTTATGAGATCTTATCTCTCCTAGATGATGATGAAAAGCTTCCAAGAAGATTTCAATCCATGCTTTTACCGGCATCACCAACACACATCTGTACATAAAATAATAATTATAGAAAAGAAAGAAAAAAAAAAGATAATCAAAAACAAACAAAACAAGAAGAATGTTGCCTGGGGTCCCAGAGAGCGCGTAAAATTACTGCATTGCTCTTGTGGAATTAAAAACCTCATCTATGTCGATGTCCCTACTACTGCCCTCGTTAGTTTGCCCACACAACCAAATACTGATTTTCGCCACTGATTATTATAGGAGAAGGTTTCTAGTTGAAATATCATTTCTTCTTTTCTTTTTTATTTGAAATTCAATTAGGTCAGTTTACGCACACCTGAACTACATCCTAAGGATAACTTTTTATACATAATTTAAGTATAGTGTGAGGTTTCGCCTCTGACCCATAGGAGAATTTCATACTATGAGGCATTGGTCTTTTGTTAACTGAGCCAATCCCTTGAGGTTAGTTTGTGATGCGTCCAAAATCTGCTCAGCCCTTAGATCTCCTCGTGATGACCTGCAAAACGAAAGCGTCAGACGTGGCCCGACCGCTGGGGTCGGGAGTTCACCTCCGAAGGCTAAGTCAGTTGATGATCTTAATCACAAACGGCTCTGCTAGAAGCACAGAGCTAAGGAATGAAAGACTGGGAAAGGTGATCTAGATCGTAAGCCTCTGATAGTTTACGTCTACCAGTGCGTATGTGAATCTGAGTCCCTCACCTCGTAAGCTAGTGAGGTTTATATAGAGTGTACCTTCGAATCTCCTTCATTGGATGCACTTGAGCCTTCTTCGGGTAGTCGTTGGATTTTAACAGTTAGATCCGTTGAGCGATAGACTTCTACTAGTTTGTGCTAGTAGAGGACTCCTGAGATAACCTCCAGGTTATGTGATGATTATCCCTTCGATAATGATAAGCAACAGCCGCCAATTTGTGCATGCCATCGTTAGGGTAATTAACCTAATCCATAAGTTGGATTAGGGCGTGCTTGTAGCTAAATTAGCTTTCTTCCTCAGCAAGCTATCTTCTGGATCCAGTTCGCTCGGGAGCGAGTCAATTCCCTTTGTCTCGACCGGGGTCGAGGATCAAACCAAGTATGAACCCGGTTCGATCATATTTTCTCCATATCACGAGCCCCCCAAACCAAGAGTGTAAAACCCAGCCCTAACCTTGACCCGGAAACCTTGTTATTTGTAGGTCCAGTGACCCGAAGTAAAGTAAGAAGTCAGCTTTGGGCCATCCCAGTGGAGGACTTGGTGTCTGGCTTTGAATCCATGAGAGTTGATGATGAGGTTCTATTTATTGAAACTGAATCTTATTGAAGATCGGATTAGTTGATGGACTTGGAGTGTTCTCTATCATGGTTTGAAGGCATTTCTACCTATTAGGTAAGTCACTTGATATGTGTGCAAAACCCCTTTAGGATTGGATTTGATCTGGGTCTTCAATTCCCTGTTTAGGAGTTGCTGAACTGATTGGTTGACTGATTGGTCGACTGGACCAGCCGACCAATCCACTCGACCAATGGGTGATGTCTTTGGCAATTAGGTCTTGCTTGCTCTATTTAAGTCCAATCTCGAGTCTACTTCGTATTTTCTGCCTCCAAACTCTTTGGAACGAACCAAAGACCTCTGCAAGTCATCTCCCTTGCATCCTTGGTGTTTTTCTTGACGGATCTTCGTCAAAACTCTTCCTTTTGCATCAAAGGTATGTCTACACTCTCTTCTTCTCCTCCATCTCTGTTTTTCTTTCCTTTTTGAGTTGAGACAGTAGAGGAGATGCTGCATTCTCTGTTGCAAACATCTCTGGACTTGTCTCTCATGATCTTCCTAAGGATTAATGGCTAATGCAATGATCTTAACCAAGATCATTGCAAGCTTTTGAAGGAATCATGATCAAATCATGATCTTGTCTCTATTTATCTTTTGATTTGAATTCTGATCTCCTTAGATCTACTATATTGATCATGTTAGTAGTCAATTGCTGTGTTTTCTTTTCATGATCCATGATCTATCAATCTCTAGTTGTTTCTCTTCTACCATACCATGTTTTCTTTATGAGTCATGATAGTTACATATATGGTAGGTTTTGTTTCCTTATTTAGATTTATGCTCCCCCTTTTTTTTTTTTTTTTTTTTTTTTTTTTCCACACCCCCCCCCCCACCCCCCCCCCCCTTCTTTTTTTTTTTTCCCCCCCCCCCCCATTATGTATGGTCCCCTTTTCCCCCCCCCCCGAGGGGCCTTTTTGCCCCCCTTTTTTCCCTTGAGGGTTGTTGTTGAGGTTCTATTTATGGAAACAGAATCCCGATGAAGATCTAATTAGTTGATGGACTTGGAGTGATCTCTATCTTGGTTTGAAGGCATTTCTACCTACTAGGTAAGTCACTTGACTTGTGTGCAAAACCCCTTTAGGTTTGGATTTGATCTGGGCCTTCAATTCCCTGTTTTGGCCTTGCTTTATCGCATTGGTCGTCGATTGGTCGATTGGGCCGGTCGACCAATCCACTCGACCAATGGGTCTTTGTCTTTGGCAATTAGGTTGATTCTTGCTCTATTTAAGCCCAACCTCGAGTCCACTTCGTATTTGCTGCCTCCAAACCCTGCGGAGCAGACCAAAGACCTCTGCAAGTCATCTCTCTTGCATCCTTGGAGTTTTCTTGGCGGATCTTCGTCGGAACTCTTCTTTTTGCATCAAAAGGTATGTCTACTCTCTCTTCTTCTCCTCCATCTTGGTTTTTCTTTCCTTTTTGAGTTGAGACAGTAGAAGAGATGCTGCATCCTCTGTTGCAAACATCTCTGAACATGTTCTCATGATCATCCTAAGGATTAAAGGCTAGAACAATGATCTTAACCATGATCATTGCAAGCTTTTGAAGGATTCATGATCAAACCATGATTTAATCTCTGTTAATTTCCTAATCTGAATTCCGATCTCTTTGGATCTTCTTTCATTGATCATGTTAGTGGTTAATGGTTGTGTTTTTCTTTCTATGATCCATAATCCATAGAATTCTAGTTGTTCTCTTCTACCTTACTATGTGTTCTTCATGATGCATGATAGTACATATATGGTAGGTTTTATTTCCTTATTTAGATTTATGCTTCTAAGCCTTATTCCATGAAGACCTATGCATGTTTTCATGTTTTCATTACCGAAAGCAATGATCCATCCTCCTAGAGTTCTTGTCCTTGTTTTCTATTTCAAAATTCATCAAGATACATGTTTGATTTATTTATGGTAACTTTTTGTTTCCTAATTTGGATCTTGATACCTTGATTTGATTAGTGTTTTGAGGTCCCCTATATGCTAGAATACTACTGATGTAGTCTACCCCTTGATTAGTACCCTTTTGAACCACCAAATTCGGATTTCATATCTCAAAACTCTGATTTTCTAAGCTATCTTGTCTGCATTGGTCGACTGATTGGTCGACTGGACCACTCGACCAATCCACTCGACCAATGAGTACAAGCAACTCCCGAGTTGGTACTTTTCGGATGCTTTGCTATATTTTCCGTTAGGGATCTTTCCTAATATGTTGTATATACTTGTTTAGGACCTTCTTCTCAAGTTTGCCAAGATCTTACTTGATTTCTTAGGATTCTTTGCGAGTTATAAAAGGTAAGGATGGTTATTTCCTTAATTACATAGATAGCATGAATCTAGTTTCTATATTTGAATATCATTAATATGTTTCCTAAATTAGATTCTTACAATGATATACTACTGTTGCATAACTTAGATTACAGTAGCATTACTTATTCATATTGAATTGATTCATGTATGATTTACTTACCAATGTTATACAAATGATTGTAAATATTGATTTCTTTCCATATATGGAGTTACCATATATGTGATGATATGAATTGATGCATGTGTATGCTTACGTATGGTTTGGGAAGGAGAGGTGTCCTTTTGACATTTCTGTCCTTGGACTACTACGGGAATATTATGGGATGTTTCCGGAGATGCCCTCTGGACACCTTCCTAAAGCTGTTGGATGACATATATAGGATTGTCTAGTAGTGTTTGGCTAGGATGTCCTGTTATGTCGGACCCTAATCGGAGGGGTATTGAGACCGAACGACCCGTGGTAGCAATGGGGATTCATGGGCGCTCAAGACCGGTAACCAACCCGTGAGAGGACAGGAATCACATTGTGGGGGCCATTTATTGGTAGGGTTGCATATGGTTAGACTTGGGCTCACGGGAGCTTAAGACCGGTAACCAACCCGTGAAAGGACGTGAGAGCTCCCCGTTTACCATATGTGGATGATCGATAGGGTTGGTGAGTCCGTAGTCAGGGACTATGAGGACTCTAGTGTGAAGGATACCGGAAAGGATCGTCAGGGACGAGGAATGGAAGTATCTGGATCTGACTTGATGTAACCAAGTAGAAGACTTGCATTTGGCTAGGTATTACCCTGACATGCGCCAGTACTTATACCAAATGGTTGTGAGAGAGTGTGTTGACTTAACCCCCTGCCAAGGTTTGTCCCGAGGGATGCCGGACCCATTACCAACTGATGATGAGCGATTGAGACTTTCCTAAAGAAGTACGGTGCTATGACTTAAAGCATGTCTGCCAATAGAGACCAGCATACATAGAGTTAGAATCATTCATTCATTGTTTGTCTCATATCATATTGCATTTATGTTTGTTACGGAATTCTGCCATATATGTTATTATGGATTTTAAGCGCCTTCTTGAGTTTCTTTGAAACTCATTCCTTTATTGTACAATGTTGTTAGACTATCCTGCAGGTACGGAATACTATGACGGTCCCTATGAGGAAGCGCAAGGCGAAGAGACATATCTCCAGGAAGGTGATTGCGGTTACCACAATTACTCTGAAGATTCCACGGGTGGTTATGCTCCGTACAATGCTTAGTCCGACCATTGAGTGGAAGCGTCCTTGTGCTATCTATGAGATCTACACCTACAAGGATGTCGTCTACAAAGTGGAGAATAATTTAGTTACCCAATGTACTTGTTACTGGGATTAGCTTTTATCTAGTTTATTCTTTCGAGCTACTTTTCCGCTGGATGTAAAGTGGGATTTTTACTTCACTTTACTTATCTGTTTGACACTCTGATTATATCTATTATTCCGTTTCGTTTATGATTCATTCTTTCATTATTGGATCTATGATTTATCTTCCGCACTCTTGTTATGGTTGCTCATGATTATGTTATTGTTTATGTGGGAGGTTGATCACTCGATACCTGATCTTTGGGCTGTGGATCACACTCTCGGGTATGCCGGATAGGGTACCGGCTGCGGAGGGCGTGATGATTGGTATCGAGCCCAAGGTTCGAGGGAGATCCTAACCACAAAAGGCAACAACTGAACATTCTGAGTCATTGATCCGAAGTGACTCTTCTACTCTTAGAAGTGAATAATAGAACACTGAATTAGAAACTTGAACTTTGAGGCATATGACAGAACATTTTTGAATAACATACCATAATTATACTTGAACAAATGACACTAATGCAAGGAAAAGAAAAGTGCATAACATACAATAATTAAAGAGAAACAAAATGAACTTCATTAATTTCAAAAGTTTTTACAATGATTACATCCGAAATGCATAAATGGGAAATCCTAAAGTACGGTCTATCTAGGTGATCTACTCGATCTCTATATGCTACGAACTCCTCTGCTAGGCTGAGTCACCTGATGCTCTATCTCGTCTGTCGAGACTCCATCCTCTCGTACATCTGCTCTGTCGACCTCCATCCTCTCTAGCATGGAAGTCATCGATCTCATCTGTGCACCAAGATCCGAAGTCTCCGGAACCGCATGTGAAGGGCCCCACGCCTCGAAGTGTGATGAAGGAAACTCGTGATGCACGGGCTCGGCCTCGCGCATATCTCGTATCATCTCCGGCCTGATCATCACTATCGGGACCGATATCCTCTCCTCCATCCTCTGATCCCTCATCCTCATCCTCGATTCATCATCATCCTCACCCTCTCGGACCGGGAGATCTCTCTAACGATGTAGTCTCATCGTCGAATGGTCCGAGTCCCAATGGGGTATCCACGTGATCTAGTGTCCATCGGAGTATCCTCGAAACTCACCCCGAAATGCTCGAAGATCAAAGTCGAAGCCTCCCATAGCAAAGGTTCCGCATGCTAGGCCGCGAGAACTAAGTCCGGCATGACCTGCTTGAATGATGTAAGAAAGATCGATCTCGAAGCCCATGTAGATGCGGTAAATGACCAAGGCCTCCATCACGTGACCCGATGGTGATGCCCGGCTTTCGGCATGATGTTTCGGCCGACTATGCGACCGATAATACGTGCGAACCCGTCATCCGTCCGCTAGTCCACGGTGTGAAGCATCGGCGGCTATCCCATAGAGTAGAGCATATCTCGCGAAGCTCGTACGGCATCGGATGGCTGTCCAGTGCTGCTCCCGCAAGTATCCACACACACGATGTGGGTAGTAAGGGACCTGCAGGATCTCAGCCGGTGTCCGGGTGGAGAAGCGAATCGAGTGCGGGTGGACCACTGCTCCCGAGGACAAGTCGAGTGGATGTCCCCGGCCCCGAGCCTCCTCTGTGTAAGTAAGGTTCTTTGAAGAACAACCTCACTAGCTCCGGGTATACCGGCAAATCCTCGGTGAAGAGGTGAGTCCCTTGTAAAGTGTCGAACCTCTGCCGGATCCCGATGGCTGCGAGCTGGCGTAAGTGAAGTAGACGCCCCATCTCGATGTTACAATAGCTGAAGTAGGCCTCGTACGAAACTCGGCTCGAGGTGTGTCAAATAGGTCCGGTCTCCTAACCTCCTCTCTAGGCTCGAAAGGAACCGACCTCGCCCACTGGAGAGCACCTACGATGCGACCTCTACCTCTACCTCCTCCTCGTCCTCCCCTCGCATGATGTATCATGGAAGAGACAAGAGACAATTCCAATCGGTGCTATTTCAAGATTTTAGCCAAAAGGGTATTTTCGTAATTTTTCGGAAAATTTCAAATTTGGGGGAAAT